>NC_082711.1:106138607-106438607 GCF_030144855.1 Hypanus sabinus
TGAAGCCAAAGAATCAGGATCCAATTGAAGAAGTGAAAGCACAAGTGAAGGAATTGAGAAGTTTTATTGAAATGATGATTGAAGTCTCAGCATAAAAAAGAGATTGCACAGATAATGAATGAATTAGAAGAAGAAAAGAAGATATGTATTTCATTACAAATGGAAGTGGAATGCATTAAGAAAGCTACAGTACTTGAAGAAGTACAACCCAGATCATACATGGTCCAAACAGAAGGAGCAGTGTTAAGAATTCGTAAAGACCTCAAGAAAGAGCCAACTTCAGAGTCTCAGTTAACTGATGCAGACCAGACAAAACATGGAAATAACAACGAAACACAAGAACTGTGTGAACCACTGAGAAGGTCTACTCGTGTTCGTAACCCCCCAAAGAGACTGATAGACACATGTTAAATTATGCATTTGTTATGGTCAATGTTGTTAATTGTTTTTCCTTTTAAGTAAAGGAAGATGTGGTGATGTCACATGTAAGAATGTGATTGGAGAGGGTTCTGAGTATGCATAGAAATGATAAAAAGATCGAGAAAGATCTGGAAGCATGGGGCTATAAGACACGTGTGGTTGTTGCTGTTAAATAAAATTTCTATTTCTTCCAGAATATGGTTCATTATCAGAAACCCATGGTACGTATTAATATAAAGAACGCAACAGTTTCCATGCTAAATACCATTCCAAATCTCTTTTTGGTAACTTCTTCTGTCTTCATACCATGATATTATGTTTAAGTATTATTAATTGCCATTAAATGCCTTGACAAATGGTATGAAAGTGGGTATGTTTTTATCATGTATATTTATGCATTTGTACAGATAATATTTTAAAATACGTTTGTATTTATAGATATTATTTGATGTGGTCATGAATGCTGGTGTTCCTTTTGCGCTGTATTCACTTAGTCATATCAACAGTAGTTGGCCATGGAGGAGTCAAAATATGGAAGGAAACGTCAAACTTGAATGGGTCAAGGACAGTGGAAGCAGACAAACAAATTGTTTTTGTTCTTGCTATGAGGTCGAAGGAGATGGAGGCTGCTATTTTGTGAAGCTGCTCTATATCCTCCATTTTGCAGACTGAAGTTGCTTAGCTTGATTACTGATTTAAAGTAGACACAATGATGCTCTGGGTAATCTGCTGAGCTAGAAATCATTTCCAAATAAGAAGATATTTGTGAGGTGCTCTTTGTTTGGATCTAACATGCACATTTGTGAATGCTGGTGTCTGTGGCTTGAGCTGGTTGCTGGTTTGGTAACTGATGTAAAACACAGAGCCATAAATTAGCAGTTGTCAGCTGTCACTTGCAGAAATAGGACAATAAATGGATGCTGGCTTGTACCAGAGCCAATAAGAAGTTGTTAAAGGTCAGTCAGATGACCTGTGGCCAATAACACTGAAATGCAATATTTGAACTAGGAAGGAATGAATATAAAAGTAGAGGTCTTAGAATACAAGATAGCGATAGCTCTCTCTAGAGATTCACCATTGCCTGGAGGAACCCCCATGCCAGGGACTGGGAGAAGAAGGATCAATTGTCTGGCCAACAGGAAGTCCCCTATTTCAGTGCTATAAATTTGACAACTGGTCTGAGTGAGTATTGATACAAAGGCAGCACTAGATTTCATGTTCTAAGTTGCTGGCCTGGGGTCAACATAGTTATGTGGTTGTTTGTGCAGAGAAAATAAAGTGCGAGCTTTGATTAATTAAGATTTGTGTAAGACCACAAGACCATAAGACATAGAAGCTGAAGTAGGCCATTTGGCCCATTGATTCTGCTCCACCATTCAATTATGGGCTCTTCCAATTCTTCCAGTCATCCCCACTGCCCTGCCTTCTCCCCATACCCTTTGATGCTTTGGCCAATTAATATAATTGATTATATTGATATAATTTCAATATAATTATGGAGAAGGATAGGACTGGACCCAGGTTTGAGATTTTTGATAGGAGAAGGGCTAACTTTGAGGAGATGCGAAAGGATTTAGAAGGAGTGGATTGGGACAATTTGTTTTGTGGGAAGGATGTAATAGAGAAATGGCATTTCACATTTAATGTGAAATTTTGAGGGTACAGAATCTTTATGTTCCTGTTTGGTTGAAAGGAAAGGTTAAAGTTTGAGAGAGCCATGGTTTTCAAGGGATATTGGAAACTTGGTTAGGAAAAAGAGAAATAGCTACAATAAATATAAGCAGCATGGAGTAAATGAGGTGCTCGAGGAATATAAAGAATGTAAGAAGAATCTTAAGAAAGAAATTCGAAAAGCTAAAAGGAGATATGAGGTTGATTTGGCAAGTAAGGTGAAAATAAATCTGAAGGGTTTCTACAGTTATATTAATAGCAAAAGGATAGTGAGGGATAAAATTGATCCCTTAGAGAATCAGAGTGGACAGCTATGTGTGGAGCTGAAAGAGATGGGGGAGATTTTGAACAATTTTTTTTCTTCGGTATTCACTAAGGAGAAGGATATTGAATTGTGTAAGGTAAGGGAAGCAAGTAGGGAAGTTATGGAAGCTATGACGATTAAAGAGGAGGAAGTACTCACACTTTTAAGGAATATAAAAGTGGATAAATCTCTGGATCCTGACAGGATATTCCCTAGGACCTTGAGGGAGGTTAGTGTAGAAATAGCAGGGGCTCTGACAGAAATATTTCAAATGTCATTAGAAACAGGGATGGTGCCGCAGGATTGGCATATTGCTCATGTGTTTCCATTGTTTAAAAAGGGCTCTAAGAGTAAACCTATCAATGATAGGCCTGTCTGTTTGACGTCAGTGGTGGGTAAATTAATGGAAAGTATTCTTAGAGATGGTATATATAATTATCTGGATAGACAGAGTCTGATTAGGAATAGTCAACATGGATTTGTACGTGGAAGGTCAAGGTTGACAAATCTTATTGAATTTTTTGAAGAGGTTACGAGGAAAGTTGATGAGGGTAAAGCAGTGGATGTTGTCTATATGGACTTCAGTAAGGCCTTTGACATGGTTCCACACGGAAGGTTAGTTAGCAAGGTTCAATCATTAGGTATTAATATTGAAGTAGTAAAATGGATTCAACAGTGGCTGGGTGGGAGATGCCGGAGAGTAGTGGTGGATAACTGTTTGTCAGGTTGGAGGTCGGTGACTTGTGGTGTGCCCTAGGGATCTGTAATGGGTCCAATGTTGTTTGTCATATACATTAATGATCTGGATGATGGGGTGGTAAATTGGATTAGTAAGTATGCAGATGATACTAAGGTAGGTGGTGTTGTGGATAATGAAGTAGGTTTTCAAAGTTTGCAGAAAGATTTAGAAGAGTTAGAAGAGTGGGCTGAATGATGGCAGATGGAGTTTAATGTTGATAAGTGTGAGGTGCTACATTTTGGTAGGAATAATCCAAATAGGACATACATGGTAAATGGTAGGGCATTGAAGAATATAGTAGAACAGAGTGATCTAGGAATAATCGTACATAGTTCCCTGAAGGTGGAATCTCATGTGGATAGGGTGGTGAAGAAAGTTTTTGGTATGTTGGTTTTTATAAATCAGATCATTGAGTATAGGAGTTGGAATGTAATGTTAAAATTGTACAAGGCATTAGTAAGGCTGAATTTGCAGTATTGTGTACAGTTCTGGTCACCAGATTATAGCAAAGATGTCAACAAAATAGAGAGAATACAGGGAAGATTTACGAGAATGTTACCTGGGTTTCAGCACCTACGTTACCGGGAAGGATTGAACTAGTTAGGTCTTTATTCTTTGGAGCGTAGAAGGTTGAGGGGGGAATTGATAGAGGTATTTTAAATTATGAGGGGGATAGATAGAGTTGACATGGATAGGCTTTTTCAATTGAAAGTAGGGGAGACTCAAACAAGAGGACATTAGTTGAGAGTTAGGGGGTAAAATTTATGGGTAACAAGAGGGAGAATGTCTTTACTCAGAGTGGTAGCTGTGTGGAATGAGCTTCCAGTAGAAGTGGTAGAGGCAGGTTAGGTATTGTCATTTAAAGTAAAATTGGATAAGTACATGGACAGGAAAGGAATGGAGGGTTATGGGCTGACTGCAGGTCGGTGGGACTAGGTGAGAGTAAGCGTTCAGCATGGACTAGAAGGGCCAAGATGGCTTGCTTCCGTGCTGTAATTGTTATATGGTTATATAATGAAGAACCTATCTATCTCTGCCTTAAGTACACCCAGCGACTTGGCCTCCACAGTCACTCTTGGCAACAAATTCCACAGATTTACCACCCTCTGACTGAAGTAATTTCTCCACATCTCTGTTGTAAATGGACGTCCTTCAATCCAGAAGTCATACCCTCTTGCCCTGGACTCCCCTACCATGGGAAATAACTTTGCCAAATCTAATCTGTTCAAGCCTTTTAACATTTGGATTATCTCTATGAGATTCCCCTTCTTTCTCCTGTATTCCAGGGAATACATCTCAAGCGTTACCAAACATTCCTCACACGGTAACCATTTCATTCCTGGAATCTTCTGAATTATGGATCTTCCCTGAACCCTCTCCAATATCAATATATCCTTTCTAAACTAAGGAGCCCTTTATTCCCACTCTCTGTTTTCCGCTGATCAGCCAATGCTCCACCATTGCTAGTAACTTCTCTGTAATTCCTTGGGTAGCTGAGAACCCTAACCATCGATTCCAACAACTTCCCAACCACTGATGTCAGGCTAACAGGTCTATAGTTTCCTATCTGCTGCCTCTCACCCTTCTTAAATAGCGGAGTAACATTTGCAATTTTCTAGTCATATGGTACAATGTCAGAATCCATTGATTCTTGAAAGATCATTGTTAATGCCTCCACAATCTCGTTAGCTACTTTCTTCAAAATCCGAAGGTGCATTCCATTAGGTCCAGGAGATTTATCCACCCTCAGACCATTAAGCTTCCTGAGTGCCTTCTCAGTCATAATTTTCACTGCACATAATTTGTTTTCCCAAAATTCTTTAATGTCTGGAATACTGCAGATATCTTCTGAAGACTTACGCAAAATATGCATTCAGTTCCTCTGCCATCTCTGTATCTCCCATTACAGTATCTCCAGTGTCATTTTCTGTTGGTCCTATATATACCCTTGACTCTCTTTTACCCTTTATATACTTAAAAAAAGCTTTTAGTATCTTCTTTGATATCAGTCACCAACTTCCTTTCATAATTCATTTTTTTCATCCTAATAACCTTCTTGGTTTCCAAGTTTTTAGAATCTTCCCAAACCTTTATCATCCCACAAGCTTTGATTTCCTTGTATGCCCTCTCTTTTGCTTTTACTTTGACTCTGACTTCACTTGTCAACCACAGTAGTGTCCTTCTTCTATTTGAATATTTCTTCTTATTTCTTCCCTCATTTTTTCAGAAACTCAAGCTATTGCTGCTCTGTTCTCCTTCCTGCTAGTGTCTCTCTCCAGTCAACCTTGGCCAGATCCCCTCTCATGCCATTGTAATTTCCTTTATTCCAATGAACTATCAGCACATTAGATTTTAGTTTCTCCTTCTCAAATTTCAAAGTGAATTCGATCATACTGTAATCACTGTTCTCCTAAGGGTTCCTTAACCTTAAGCTCTCTTATCACTGCTGGGTCATTGCACAACACCCAATCCAGCACAGCTGATCTCCTAATGGGCTCAACAACAAGCTGTTCTAAAAAGCCATCCCTTAGACATTCTACAAATTCTCCCTCTTGAGGTCCAGTAATGACCTAGTTTTCCCAATCCACTTTCATTTAACATCCCCAATGATTATCATGACATTCCTTTCTGACATGCCTTTCTATCTCCTGCTGGAATTTGTAATCCACATCCTGCTGCTGTTTGGAGGCCTGTATACAACTGCCATTAGAGTCTTTTACACTTGCCATTTCTTAACTCAACCCACAGAGACCCTACACCTTCTGATCCTATGTCATCCCTTCCTAATGATTTAATATTATTTCCTATACACAGGGCCTGACCACCCCCTCTGCCTACTAACCTATCTTTCCGATACACCGTATATTCTTGGACATTCAGCTCGCAATGGCAGCCATCCTGTCGCCAAGTTTCAGAGGTGGCCACAATGTCATACTTGCCAATCTGTAGCTGAATTTCAAGATCATCCATTTTATTTCTTATGCTGCGTGCATTCAAATATAACACTTTTAGTCCAGTATTTGTTGCTTTCTGTTTTAACTGCACCATGCCTCTATTTCCCTGTAACTCATCCCACTGGTGGTGATTATGCCTCATCTCCTGCATGTCCTTTCTATAATCTCTGTTGCATGCTATCTTTGATTTATTTCTGTTTTCCCCTTCCTCAGCCCTGTCACTCCGGTCCCCATCCCCCTGCCAAATGGGTGTTTCCTAACCTAATTCTGTTGATAAATGGCCGACACCACAGTTGCGGGCTTGTTGTGCCAGTAAGGCCTGTTACCGTGCTGTATCTCGAAATAGAGTCCACTGAGAGAGTTGTGACAAATTGGAAGGAACTATAGGCTGAATATCCTGCGACTTATGATGGTAATTTCTGTCTATATATTTCTGTCTCCATATATATATATGGCGACCCACTTCCCAACGACCTCAAACCGGTTCACAAAGAGGCGCGCACCGGCATTGAGGTTGGACCCAAAGAGGGCACCAAGCCTGCTTCACCAGCAAGGGGAAAAGCCTGCACGCGGGATGGGACTGTGAATACGCATACAGCATTATCGTAGGCCGGTTCACAAGATGGCCAAAGGCGGTCCTGCTCACTGACACTACCTCCGAATCCTGTGCCCAGGCACTGATTGCAACCTGGATTTCTCGCTTTGGTGTACCGGCCCATATTACCTCTGACAGAGGCGCCCAGTTTACCTCCAGCCTGTGGTCAGCTATGGCCAGCCTTCTGGGGACGCAGCTGCACCACACAAATTCCTACCACCCACAGTCAAACGGACTAGTGGAGCGTTTCCACCGTCACCTGAAGTCAGCTCTCATGGCCCGCCTCAAAGGGCCTAACTGGGTGGACGAGCTTCCCTGGGTCCTGCTCGGAATCCACATGGCGCCCAAAAAGGATCTGCACACCTTGTCAGCCGAGTTGGTGTATGGCCCACCCCTGGTCATCCCAGGAGAGTTCATACCAGCCCCAAGGGGGCAAGAGGAAGAGCCCGCAGCAGTCCTGGACAGACTATGCGAGAGGCTCGGTAACCTGGCCTCCATACCCACTTCACAGCATGGGCAAAACCCGACCTGTGTACCCAAAGACCGGCAAAACTGTAAGTTCGTTTTTGTACAACAGGGCGGACACCAGACACCGCTACAACGGCCCTACGAGGGGCCATTTACGGTGATCAGAAACAACGGGTCCACATTCGTGCTGGACATTGGGGGGAAAGAGCAGGTTTTCATGGTGGACCGACTCAAACCAGCCCATTGGACTTGGCACAGCTGGTCGAGATTCCGGCACTGCGGCGCAGAGGCAGACCTCCCAAACAGACCCAGACTGAGGACATTGGGGGGGGGTGTATCGCCTGTTCTGGGGGGGGAGGTGTTAAGTGCCGACCCACTTCCCAGTGCACTCGAACCGGTTCACAAAGTGGCACGCACTGGGATTGAGGCCGGTCCCAAAGAGGGTGCCAAGCCTGCTTCACCAGCAAGGGGAAAAGCCCGCACGCAGGATGAGACTGTGAATACGTGCCCCCTACATTATTCTTGCCCGGGGAGGGCGGGAACAGGAAGGCTTTAAAGCGAGGCCGCGAAGTTTGAATAAACCTCTTTCGCAACTGCAGCTCACCGAATACATGTCGTTATTTCAGCGCTGCGTGTTGCACACCGCTTCATATATATATGGAGGATAGAGATGTCATGTTTATCATTTACTTTTATCTGGAAAAGGAAATGCACATGGTAAGTTATACAGAACAGAAACAGACTTGTCTGTCCAGTGTCCCCGGTGATGATCTATTTTAACTTATTCTTCCTCTCATGCCTTCATTTCATCCCCTGCCATTCACTTATGCCAGGGGTGATTTAACTACCAAGCAGTGCATCTTTGACCCATAGAAGGAAACTAGAGCATGCAGAGGAAACTCATGCAATCAGTAAGAGAATGTGAAAACTTCATACAAACAGCAACCCAGGGCAAGACCAAATCGAGGCCTCTGGACTGCCATCTCATGTGCAACTTTACCACGACAATGCAGAATGCAGCTCAGGAAGAATCAGGCGTGACATCACTGGTTAAGCAATATGAGCAACAAGAGATTTGTGTATGCCTAATGAGAGATTTACTTAATTTAGATTTAAAGATTGAATTTTAAATATCCACTCAGTGGGAACTTTATTAGGTACACCATATACATGCTTGCAATGCAAATATCGTATCAGCCAATCATGTGGCAGAAACTCAATGCATTACAGCACGCAGACATGGATAAGAGGTTCAGTTCCTGTTCAGACTAAACATCAGAAGAGGTAGGAAATGTAATCTAAGTGACTTTGACTGTGGAATGATCGTTGGTGCCAGATGGGGTGGTTTGAGTATTTCAGAAACAGCTGATCGTGTGAAATTTTCATTAACAACAGTCTCTAGAGTTTCAAAGACTCAAAGTACATTTATTATGAAAGTATGTATATAGAATACAGCTGTGAAATTCATCCTCCTGTAGGCAGCCACGGAACAAAGAAACACAGCAGAACCATTCAAGAAAACGTCAAATACCCAACACAAAAACAGAACAAATTGCATGTTATGCATGTTAGCAAAATATGAGCGAACAACATGTGGAATATCAAATACCAATCAGGATCTCAGTAGTATTCAGTTTTGTTTAGTTCAGTTCAGTGGCACGCTGCTAGCCCACTGCAGACCGCAGGGGCATTGCTCACAGAAACTCCATAGACCACATCGATCCCAGAGTAACTAGAATCTAGAAATAAATGCAACATGAGCCCCAAAGCCTTCAAGATGAGTCCACAGGCTTGATAATTGATCCTTGCAATGTTAATCCCAAGACTTCCCTCCAACAGCAGCTAGTGACAGGGATAGGAAGACCAGTCAAATGCTCGAAAATAGCACTTCACACCTGCCGTCCTCCACTCTCGTCCTCAACAAGCTCAACTTAGCTTGATGCCTCATTCGGAGAGAAGCAGTGGAGTCAATCAATGGAGTCTGCAGGCTTCTGGGGTTCCAGGTCACACACTCGGCTCCAGTCCTCACCAACCTCCCTCAGACACAGCAAAGCCCCAGATTGCTCATCTGGCCAAACAGCACCCTGTCAAAGTGCAAATCACACGTTCCAATCACGTGCAGCTTAGTAGTAGAATCATATTCGAAAGAAGAAGAACTAAAAGAAGAGAAAGAAGCAGTTTTGTGAACTGTACCAGGACGTCGCTGTTGGCCACATTGTTTGCTAGCACCATCTTTAAGTTTACATAGAATTGTGCAAAAAAAAACAGAAACGAAATATCCAATGACCGACAGCTCTATGAAGGAGAGAGGTCAGAGGAGATTGGCCGGACTGCTTCAAGCTGACAGGAAAGTGATGGTAACTCAGATAACCACATGTTACCACAGGGTAGTGCAGAAGATCATCCTTGAATGCTCAATTAGCTGAACTTTGGTGAGCTACGCTGGGTTCCATTCCTGTACCAAATAAAGTGGCTACTTTATAGTAGGACTAATTTGAAGAACAGTGTGATTCTGAGAACTGTTTTGCTGTTTGATGTTATCCATTTCCATTCTGAATGGGCTCACATACTTGACCAAGAAATTATATTTCCTATTGAGCGTTTTGAACTGCATTGGAGAGGTAATTTTACATCACTGCTCTCACCGACAAAACTATTTTCACTATCTCAACTTGATTTGAAACCCTTAATTGCTATAAGGCAACTGATCTGTGATTGATGAATTGACCCCTCCTCTGATTTATGGATAAAATGTGTTATTTCTTCTTAGAAATCTATGTTGCAAATTTCTCCCAACAGCAGGGTTCTCCTATCACCTTCTGCAACAAATGTTTTCACACACCTGATTAAATTAAAGGCAGTGAGTACTGCTTTAAAATTAAATGTGTTTCTTGGCTGTTGTTTGCCTCGTAATCAGCACTAATGAAACAAACCAATTAGTTTTTTGTGTGTGTGTGTGGGAACTTGTCTTTGCTTGCAGGCTTACCATTATTTGCCTACAATGCAGTGGTAAAGTTTGTGATCACCTCAAAGATGCTGATGTACATCTGCATCCATCACGTCTGCTGACCGCTCATTCCACCCTCAGAGTTCCCCCTCATGCTCCCCTGAAGTGTTTCACCCTTAACCTATGACCTCTAGTTCTAGTCTCAACTAAGCATAGGAAAAAGCCTGCTTGCTAATACCCCTCATAATGTTGTATATCTCTATCAAATCTCCCCTCATTCTCCCAAGCTCCAAGAGACAAAGTCCTAACCTCTTGAATCTTTCTCTATAAATCAGATCCTCAATTCCTGTCTGCACCCTTAGAAATTTCTCTGCACTCTTTGATTTTTCCTGTAGGTTGGTGCACACCAGATCTACAAGCAATACTCCAAAATCATTAAACCCATGAAACAGATCCCATCCATTGGACTGCAGTCTTCCCTTGATGCTGGACTTTGAATGGATTTGGAATAATGAGAAAGAAAGATGGTTTTGAGATTTTTAAAAAAATGACCATTCCTTCTCTTTCAAAGAATGCATTTCTTCTGCTGTTTCAAACAGTGGTCATGGGTTGTTAGTCCTAACCCTCAGGACTTTGGTTGGAAACAAACAGTCAACTTTTCAGACCAAGACCCTTCATCAGGACTGAAGAGGGAGGGGGCAGGGGCCCTAAAAAGAAGGTGGGTGGAGAGGGTGGGAAGGAGAAGGCTGGAAAGCCAGTAAGAGAAAAGATCCAGGGGTGGGGGAGGTGAAGCAGGGAGAGGATAGGCAGGAAAGGTGAAGGAGGTGGAACCATGAGGGAGGTGATAGGCAACTGGAGGAGAAGGCAGATTGAAACTGGGATGAGAGAAGGGAGGGGGAGGGAATTACCAGAAGTTGGAGAATTCGATGGCTGGAGACTACCCAAATGGTATTTGAAGTGTTGCTCCTCCTACCTGAATTCGACCTCATCGTGGCAGTAGAGGAGGCCATGTATGGGCATACTTGAGTGAGAACCAACGCAGATTGGGGTCCTCATGTCCAAGTTCAATAATTGTACTTCAAGCTTACATTTATAATATTTCTGTTTACAGATACTGTCTGGGTCATTACTAGGATATTTGTATACAGCAAATGTAAATCGTTGCTTTACCAGAGATCAAGGTAAATAAACACAGCTGCCTTCGGTGGAAAACTTCATCTGTAATGAATCGTGCCTGTAATCTGATTTTGACCCCTTTTGATCCGAGCTTCAACCATATCCAGATGTTTCCATTGCATTATGGAAGTCTACAGCTAATCCTTCGATTCAGCCAGGAATGCTTCAGGAAATCTTCTCAAAATCAGACAGGGCTTAGGCATGTCCGTTATGCAAACAAAATATTGAAACAGCACCTGCAAAGCAAAGGGTCAGAATTTTATTTTAAAACACTATGAGTTCCACCAAAAATGTTAATCAGTAAGTAACAGAAACAAATAACCAACTGGGGCGGCATGGTAGCGCAGTGCTTAGCACAACACTTTACAGTGCCAGTGACCCAGGTTCAATTCCCACCGCTGTCTGTAAGGTGGTTTTGCACGTTCTCCCTGTGGCCGCGTGGGTTTTCTTTGGGTGCTCCTGTTTCCCCTCTACAGTTCAAAGACATGCCAGCGTGGGTTAATCGGCCAATGCAAATTGTCCCATGAGTAGCTTGGCATTAAACCAGGGGACTGCTGGCCAGTGTGGCTCGAAGGGTCAGCAGGGCCTATCCTACACTGTATCTTAACAAATAAATAAAAATAAAATTAACACAAACCATTCCGCTGGATGGTACCATATCATGAGTATTAATCTGTTTACTTTGGATGGGAACACACTTTTGTTCTTTTCAATATCTACTGTAAATGGTCCTAAAGTACTTCTCAGCCAATGAAGTACTCTGGCGTTGTTGTAATGTGGGAAACATAACAATCAATAGATGACAATTGCACTGAAGTTTCTATTTAAATATTGTGGCCAATATCTTGACATCTGGCTTGGCAACGAGCATTATGCAGGCTTGCATCCAAAGCTTAGATGCATGTACTGTATATACCATTGCAAATGAGTCATGGGTGTGTGATGTAAGCCTGTTTTGGCATCATCATTCTTGTTAAGTCTCGAGTCTATGTTATAGGGATGCCCAGTAATGAACATTTTATCTCACACCAACTGAAGAGTCAGAAATAGAAAGAGTGCCTTTAGCTCAGGACTGTGAATAGCCTGGCCCAGAAACATTGCTATCTCTCCTGTCCAGCAGCATCATAACAGATAGTAGGAGTCCTGAAGGCAGAGGATTATCAATACAGCTGTAAGACAGAAAAAATCCATTACTGAAAAAAAAAGGAAATTTCTCTTTGAAGGACAGTTGTCAGACAATACAAAGATAAGTTATGATTATATACCATGAAAGCATAGAAGTCTAAAATATTGCAACCAATAAATTGTAAAACTCCCTGAAAGTCGATCCTCAAAGCGGCTAAGTCCCACAGAACAGAACAGAATAATCTTCAAACCTTAATCCGTGTTCTTGTTATTGATCCAGTAATTTACTGCCATACCTCAGACTAGGGAAGAGAATAAATTTTACCCAGGGACACTTATACCTTTACTCTACTGCAGATTTATGGTGCATAGCTGACTGGTCTGTTCCTGATTCTGGGATTCATTGCCCATGGTCTCTCCAAATCTTGGAAAGATTTAAAGTCCTTACATAGATCTCTGTGTTAAAAAGTCCAGCCATATACCCTGAATGACTTGGGCGACGCTTGATCAGCAATACTTCCAAAGGTCTTTGACAGCCCGTGAGGCCATAAAATATTCTTCGCTAGTGGTAAATGATGTGATTGACTTTAATGGTTTTTAAATATCTTGGACATTCAGATATCCTTAAGAGGAATGATGATGAAACAAACCATTTGAAAAGTAGACAAAGTCAAAAACCTTATAACAGAACTTCCATTTCCAATAATTATTATCATAACTTCACTGACCTTAATGCTAAATTGGCTGACTTTCAAGGACTCTACAACTCATGTTCTTAGTATTATTTATTTTTATTTTTATTATTATTTACATGATTTGCCTCTTGCATATTGGCTGTCAGCTTTTATTTGTGTATAGCTTTTCATAAATTGTATTGTAATTCTTGTGTTCCTGTAAACGCCTGCAAACAAATGATTTTCAGTGTAAAAGATGGAGGCACGTCAGTACTTTAATAATACATTTACTTTGCCTTGGAACTTACCCTTGTCTCTCTTTATTGTTTATCTTCCAAACCCTATTGAAATCTCTGAGACCCAGACTCTGTGATGAGGCTTATCTAAGTGCAGAAATAGAGGGATTGATTCTCAATGTTCTTTAAGAAGCTGGCACCATTGTCAGGGGGCAGTAGCTGTCCAACTGCCATTGACTCAATATGTATGATCCCACCACTAAGCTAGCCCTCAACATAGATTAGGGGACAGGAAGCCTTGTGCACCATGGCAGGACTCAGCTAATTCACTAGGTCACATGGAAGATTCTTTAACTGTTTTAAAATTCAAAAGCACTATGTTGAGAAGATTTGGGGAAGGGGAGGGGAACTAAGAGATCCATATTTTTAATGTGTGTATCTTGTAGCCCAGGAAAGGTTGTGGCTAGGGTGAATAGTTGGGTGTCTAAACATAGCATGCAATCATCTTTTGTCTCAGCACTACATCTCACTGCAGCTCGGGCATTAAAATGGCCAGTCATAGATGGCATTTTCTCCTCCAAAGTTTTAAACTACAAGAGGGGAATTTAATAGTTGAGCATTTTGAAATGTGTTTAGATAGCTGGCTTGCCATGCAGAATACAGGTTGGAGAGGTGTATTCTGACACATTAGGTCAGATAAGTGGAATGCTTGAATGGGGCTTAAACGGGATTTTTATTAGTTAAGTAATGGAGTATTGTACTGAGCAGTGAGGAAAAGAGATTTATGTATTTACATATTGAGATACAGCGTGGAATAGGACTTTTCTAGCCTAATCTTGGGACAATTTGCAATGCCCAACTAACCCATGAACCTGTACGCCTTTGGACTGTGGGTGGGGTGGCGGGGACAGGATCCGGAGAACCTGGAGGAAATTTCATGTGGTCATGGGAAGAATATACAAACTGCTTGCAGGCAAAGGTAGGAATTGACCCCAAGTCATGGTACTGTAAGCTCTGTGCTAACCACTACATCACCATGCTGCCGAGGGTATGTCACTGATGTTTCTCGTTCATGGGTTGTCAAAAGTCCAGATATCTTCCTGACTGTGGCACTCACTATATTGTAGTAGCTTCCATGGCTTAATATGAATTTAGCCATGTATTTAAACTGTAAGCTAATGAAGATGGTTTTGAGTTACCTCTCACACTATTGCAGTCCTTCCATGAGCTATTGTGTCGGGTATTCCAAGGTTCGGACCAGCAATGAAGAAAGACAGTGTAATCAGAGTGGTATATGCTTGGGTTGTAAGTGATTTGGATTAAGTTAGCAGGCTTGGGAAATATGGCTGAAGCTCCCACAGTGAGTAACACCAATGCATTTTGTAGATGGTGTTCACAGTGCACAGGTGACAGAGAAAAAAAGTGATAGACTCTAGAGCAGAGGTTCCCAACATGCAGTTAATGGACCCCTTACTTAAAGTTATTGGTCCTGGCATAAAAAAGTTTGGGAACCACTACTCTAGAGTAATATAAGTGGCTGTGAACTAGTCCATTGTTTTTGTCTTGATGATACTGACCTTCAGCTGCATTCACACAAGTATTCCATCACATTCATTAATGGAGCCTTCTAGATGTTGGAAAGGCATTGAGATGAATTGAAGTGAATATTAGCTTTTAGTGGCTGCTGCATTTGTGGCTTGGATCAATAATAACTTTTGTTGCATTGATTGTACGGGCTCTGATGGCAATGAAGCTGAACAGTAAGGGAAGTTGGCTACACTTTCTCAGTTTCATCGCTTGTTTTTTGTGTTGTGTGAAGTTACTTATCAGCCAGTGTTTGAATGTTATCAGGGTCTTACTGCATGGGCCGCTCCACTTTCTGAGCAGATCAAATGGAATTGAGCATCGTATAATCATCAGCAAAGCATCCCCACTTCTGACATAATGATAGAAGGAAGATCCATGATGACAAAACTGAAGATGGCTGGGACTCAGAACTCATTCAGTAATGTCCTGAGACTGAGTAGCTAACAACCAGAACCATCTATATTTTTAATTGGTATGGCGCAGTCCATGCAGTCTTTTCCCTTTGATCTTATTGATGTTACATTTACAAGGGGTTCTGGAAACCATGAAGTTCAAAGTTTAAAGTAAATTTATTATCAAAGTACATATATGTCATTTACAACCTTGAGATTCTTTTTCTTACAGGCGTACTCAATAAATCCATAATAGAATAATAACTACAAGAGGATCAGTGTAAGACTGCACCAACTTGCACATTCAACCAGTGCAAAAGACAACAAACTCTGCAAATAAACTAAGAATAATAATAATAAATAAGAAAGTAATAAATATTAAAAACATGAACTGAAGCATTCTAGAAAGTGAGTCTAAATGGGAACATTTCATAATGCAGCAAGTTAAACTATCCCCTCTGGTTCAAGAGCCTGATGGTTGAGGGGTAACAGCTGTTCCTGAACCTGGTGGTGTGAGTCCTGAGGCTCCTGTACCATCTTCTTGATGGAAGTAATGAGAAGGGAGCATAGCCTGGATGTTGCTTTCCTGCGACAACACTTTGTGTAGATGTACTCAGTGGTGGAGAGGACTTTACCCATGATGGAATTAATGAAAGACTGCACCAACTTATGCATTCAACCAGTGTGCAAAAGACAACAAACTGTGCAAATGTAAAAAGAAATAAATAATAGTAATAAATAAATAAGATATAAATCTCAAGAGCATGAGATGAATTCAATTACTCTAACATCAAGGACAATCACTTTGACTTCTCATCCCAAGTTCAGAATCTTACTGGGGTTTGACTCAAGGCTCAGTGTGGTGCTGAAGATTGCTCATCTCAAAGGCTGCGGATGGTGATGGTACGTAATGCCTTGTGGATGGATGTTAAAATCAGTTCTAACTCTACAATGACATTCACAAAAGCGATTTCCTCATTAAATTCACTGTGAGGTTTACCTCTAGCAAATAGATATGCAAGGATTAGTTGAACATGCACTTTTCTCTTGTATTCATTCCTTCACCATCTGCCTCAACTGACAACTACATTCAACAACACACTTCGTCGTGGTACTGCTGAACCATTTTGAAGTCTCTTGTTGAGCATATTCTGTCTATGTAGACAGAGTGGCTGGTGGCTTTCATGCCACTTGTACATTTAAAAGTAATGGTTCACCAAGAGATGATGAATGACCATTTGTGTATTTTGTAGGAACCAGGAAAGTAATACAGACCATAAAGATCAGGGAACAAAAATAGAACAAACAAAGAGAAACTGCAATTGAAAGAGCCTCCTCTATTCAAGAGGAGCATTTGCAATTTGAATTCAATGTACCAGATTATTGAAGATTTTGTTAAACAATTGTCGCAGAACAGTATTTCTGCCTGGCAGAAATGTTATCTGGATCTGTCATTGCAAAATGTAGCTTGTATCTGCTTTCATTCCAATAATGTCATTCAGGCTTCACTGAAGTAATCAATACCTTTTCTGGAACACTGATCACAGTTGAAAACTAATTAGCCAATATTTCCAAAACAGTAATTGAAAAGCAGAGAGAAAAGAAAATGAGGATGATTGGTTTTACAGAACCACTTCTCTCAATTGTCTGTCAGTTTGAATTGGTAAACCGGTTTATTATTGTCACGTGTACTGAGAAACAGTGAAAAAAATTGTTTTGCATGCCATCCATGCAGGTCATTTCGTCATACATTGGAGTAGAACAAAGGAAACCTATAAAAGTGTAAAACGATGTATTACAGTTATGGAGAAAGTGTTTTTCTGGCAGTCAATAAGGTGCAAGGTTATAAGAATATTAATTGAGATCAACAGTCCACCTTATTGTACTCGTAAACATTCAACAGTGGTGTAGAAGCTGTCCTTGAGCCTGCTGATGCCCGTTTTAGGCTTTTAAGACCATAAGACATAGGAAAAAATTAAGCCATTCAGCCCATTGTGCCTGCTCCACCATCTCATCACGGCTGAATTATTAACCCTCTCAACCCCATTCTTCTGCCTTCTCTCTGTAACCTTTGAAGCCCTATTTAATCAAGAACCTATCAACATCTACTTCAAATATATTCAATGACTTGCCCTCCACAGCCAGCTGTGGCAATGAATTCCACAGATTCACCACAGTCTGGTTTAAAAAAAAAACTTTCTCATCTCTGTTCTAAAGGGATGTCCTTGTATTCTGAGGTGGTGCCCTTTAGTTCTAGACTTCGATCCTCTCCACATCCACTGTATCTCAAACTTTCAATTTTCAATAGGTTTCAACGAGGTCTATTCTCATTTTTCTAAACTCCAGTGAGTACAGGCCCAAGCTATCAAATGCTCCTCATACAATAACCCTTTCATTCCTGGAATCATTCTCATGAACCTCCTCTAGACCCTCTCCAATGCCTTCCATTCCTTTCTTAGATAAGGGGTCCAAACCTGCTCACAGTACACTAAGAGTGGTCCAACCAATGCCTGATAAAGCCTTAGCATTATTACACCCTTACATCTTATTAACTTCCTAAAGGCAAGTTAGCCTTTAGGAAATCCTGCACGAGGACTCCCAAATCCCTTTGCACCTCTGAACTTTCTCCCCATTTAGAAAATAGTTTGTACCTTTATTCCTTCTACCAAAGTGTGCGACCATACACATCCCTACATTATATTCTATCTGCCACTTCTTTGCCCATTCTGCCAATCTGTCTAAGTCCTCTGCAGATTCCTGCTTCCTCAACACTGCCTGTCCCTCCATCTAGCTTCGTATCATTTGCAAACTTGGATACGAAGTCATCAACTCCATCAGCCAAATCACTGAAATAGAAGCAGTCCCAAAACTAATCTGTGCAGATCACCACTAGTTACCGGCAGCCAACCAGAAAAGCCCCTTTTCTTCCTACTTTTTTGCCTTCTGCCAGTTGGTCTACCTGCTATCCATGTTAGTAACTTCCTACTCATGTTTCTTTGGTTCTAATCTTGTTTAGCCACCTCATGTGTGGCACGTTGACAAAAACTTGCTGAAAATCTAATTCAACAACACCCACTGCCTCTCCTTTGTCTTTACTAACTGTGTATGACCCATGCCTTAAGGGAAGGGGGAGAAGAAACAACGTGTACATTGAGAGCATTCACTGTAGAACAACGAAATATAATAGAATCGATGACAGACTACGCACAAGCACAGACTGACAAATGACTAATATGTAAAGGATGGACTGCGCCAAAGTCAAATAATAATAATAATAATAATAATAATAAATAAATGTTGCTGAGAATATAAGTTGTAGGAGTCCTCAAAAATGAGTCCATAGACTGAGGGATAAGTTCATTGTTAAGATGAGTGATGTTATCTGTGCTGGTTCAGGAAGCTGTTGGTTGAAGGGTACAACTATACTGGTGCTGGGGGACATAAGGATGTAAGAGAGCGTGGCCTGGGTGGTGAAAGTTTTTGATGCTGCTTGCTTGTGCTAGTGCTCCTTGTAGATCTGCTAAATGGTGGAAAGGGCTTTTCCTGTCGTGGACTTGGGCTGTATCCACTAACTTTTGTGCTCTTTTCCATTTAGGATGATGGTGAAGACTGAGAACTCAGGTTGATGTGTTTGAGCTTGTGGAGTTTGCCGAGCTTGGTAATTAACTTGCCGACGTTTTATCACGATACAAGTTGACATTCTCAGTGAAACAGAGAATGCATCAATCCCTCACTTCCCTCTGATACAGCAATCTTTCCCTTACATCCTCTATCTTGTTCTCCAGTTACTGTATATTTGCCAACAATGTGCTTGGAAGAGGCAATCTTATACATTGGCACTTTATTTTGGCCTGATGCCTGCCCTGTCACTCTCTCTTCTGGTGATGGTTGAGCTTCGTCCAATTCAAGGTGCCAAACTTGCAATTCTGAGATTTCAAGTTCACCGATTCCTTCAGGAGAGTGGAATACTCTTGTTCATTCAGAATACTCAGAAATATACTTCTTAAAGGGAAATTACAGGCTGCAGACTGCAGTGATTGTAGCTCAAAAGCAGTATATCTAGTAGTCTGGTGAGTTGCTGGCAATTGGTCGCCATGTATCGCCAGCACCATTTTGGTGTTATTGTTGGGAGGTATAGTTCACAGTGGTTCATGAAGACATTTAATCAACAATTTCTTAGTGGTAATTTGGAATAGACAGTATATGCTGACCCTGTTACTTACTTGGGCCCTTAGCTCCTACATGGGGTATAGACCATCAATGACTTTCTGTCTCCATCGTACTCTGAAGTCGATGGTATGGCTAGGGTTCTACAATGCGTCTACAATCCATTGCACCCACTGTACAGAGGATTGGCCTATACAATGGTGGCCCTATACAAAAAAATTATTAAACGAAACATTTTTTTCCCAGAACATTTCTTTGTAGTTTCCACATAATTATTACAGAGTATTCAATGAGACATTTCACAGTGTATGTGATAGATTATTGATGAATTATTTGTCAGAGGTATTGTTCACACATAATTCCTTAAAACTGCCAAAAGCTATATGGAATTGAGAAAAAACTTTCAGTGGTCTTGCAACCATCTGTAGACCATACTCATAGCAGTCAAATAAGGGAATGCAAGGAATACAGTAAATTAGAAAATGATCTATTGTATTCATTGGTTTACATATTTAAACTAAATAAAAAAGGAATGTAGTTATCTAAATAGCAATAAGTAATGATGATGAGAAGCATTGATTGTGTGGCTAGTCAGAGGCTTTTTCCCAGGGCTGAAATGGCTAAAATGAGAGGGCACAATTTTAAGGTGTTTGGAAGTAGGTACAGAGGAGATGTCAGGGGTAAGTTTTTTATGTAGAAAATGGTGAGTACATGGAATGTGTTGCCGACAACGGTGGCAGGTATGAAAGGGTCTTTTAAGAGACTCCTGGATAGGTACATGGATCTTAGAAAAATAAAGGTCTATGTTAACCCTGGGTAATTTCTAAAGTAAGTACATGCTTGGCACAGCATTGTGGGTCAAAGGGTTTTCTATCTTTCTATAAGTAATGGATGAAAAAAAACCATAAATCTCACAATGATTTCTGAGGTTCTACACTTTCCAATATGATGTATCTTCCTAGTTCCTCACTTTAACATCAGGAGGAACTGCTCCCTCTCTGATATTCTGGCCCCTCTTCCATCTTCAAAAATACTCAACCCTATTTTCATGGCACATTCCCCAGGGAACTGGACAATACTGGACATCTGCCCTTCTCCAATTCCCACCCCCCTCCCTGGTACCCAGGGACCCAGACAGTCTTTCTGGATGAAGCCATAATTCATTAACATTTCTTTCAGTATGATGCTGACAATGTAATGATCTCTGTATCGGAGGAACCAAATGCAGATTGAATAATGTTCTGTTCAGTATGCAAATGATTTCTGAGTTGCTGGTTATTTATAACTTGACTTCCTTCTCCCATGCCCACTTTGATTTCTCTTCAGTAGACCAAAATAAAGAAAATTGGAGCTCTCAGATTGCAAGCATGTCAGTGTTAAGGAAAGAGAAGCCAACTCATGAAGCTAAAATGAGATATGAGAGTAAAGTGTCAAGGAATACAAAAAATGATTGAGTTTCTATTGCTTTGAGTTTCGCCTTTCTAAAAGAAATGTGGATCATTACAAGTTGAGATGGATGAATTAATAGAAATAAAGAAAAGACAGAGAAATCAAACAAATATTTTGTCTATCTTAGAAGAAGAACCGGAAAACCAAGGGTCCAGTGCTGATGTAGATGAAAAATAATTAGTATTAGTAAAGAAATACCGACAGAGGAGTTAATGTGTTTGAAAATTGACAAATCCCAAGAATCTGATTATATGCCAGATTGTTGAAAGAATTGCCTCTAAAGTTAATGGATGATATGATTATCATCTTCTGAAATTCCATAGCACCTGGAATAGATTCAATTACAGATTTATTCAATAGTTTCAAGAGAGACACTGTGATATCTTTATTTGGTAGGAATGAATGTGTTGAGGGAGCTTCTAGTGTGTCTGAAATTGGCCATTGAAAGCTCTTCTGGCTGTCATCAACCTAATGAATATTGACAGAATGTGTTCCTTACCTGTTGCAGAATTTCTGTCAATTGCTGTTGTTACATTAGCATAGATTATAGATGCCTGCTCTCAGGGGCAACAGATAAATACCCACACAGTCTATCTGCTGTTTTGAGCTGAGGCAGAAGTAGGAAACATCTTCTCATTGAGACAGAATCAATGCCAGTGGTGAACAGCAGAATATGAGATGTGGTTTATAGGACAATAAGAGTGAGGTGACCTTTGAGCTTGTCCTTAAGATCAGCAAAGACTGACTTGTGGAAGTGTAGGCTACACTGGGGTAATTTTTAGACCTCTTGAAGGGGGCCATGCTCCACTTCTACAGTACAGTGCAAAAGTCTTAGATACAGATATATATAGTAGCTAAGGTGTCCAAGATTATTGCACAGTACTGCAGTAATTTTATGTATTGCACTGTACTGCTGCCACAAAAAAAACAAATTTCATGGCATATGTGAGAGATGATAAATCTGATTCTGAAATGGATTTCTATTGTGGATGCAGTGTGGGAAGTGGCCAGGGAGAGAGGAATCATGGTTGGGAAAGGGGGACGGGAGAGAGAAGTACCAGAGAGTCATTCTGTAATGATCAATGAACGAATTGCTTGGATTCAAATTACCTTGCATGGTGTCTCAAAGCTGGGTGTGTCTGCACCTGTGCCACCACCTTCTCCCCTGCCCCAGCGCTCCTCCTCTGCCCCCTGTTCCACACTCCTCCCACGGTGCTCCACCCTCATTATTCCCAACATCTGTTGCTCCCGCCAGATTTACAAACTCACTCTCCGCTCTGCACTGACAAATGCAGTACTGTGCAAAAGTCTAAGACACCCTAGCTACATTTATGTGCCTAAGAAGATTGCTCAGTACTCTATAAAGCATGAAAGGATAAGTTCTAGTGTGCTAAGCCTCAATCAGTTGTGGTCCTCATCGGCAGCTGGAAAGATCAGTTCCAATTCCATATCATCTAGGAGCCTTGGGACTTAATGAAACTGCTTTGTAGGTCTAATTTTACTGCACCAAAATGGTCACAAGCAAAAATAAGGACCATTCTTCTGTCTGGAGAGCACCCATTTCCCTTGATAGTAGCATACAGCAGGCTGATTGTGGTTGGTGGATGAACCAGGAGATTTGCAGTCTGCTGAGGGTTGGATCTGTGATGTTCAAGTCTGCTGATTCAGGACTACACCAGGATGTGAGGTAGGACTTAGGGTGGAATATCTCAAGAACAAAAGAACAATTCCAATTGAGGTTGCTACCTGCTTCAAAAGGGCAACAGCCATACCAGTGCCCAAGAAAGACAGGGTGAGCTGCCTTAATGACTATTATTCAGAAGCACTCGTATCTATGGTAATGAAATGCTTTGAGATGTTGGTTATGGCTATAGTCAACTCCTACTTAAGCAAGGAACTGGACCCACTGCAACTTGCCGATTGGCACCTCGGATCTAGAGTAAATATGATCACGTTGTCTTTTCCTGTGTCCTTGGATCACAGGGACTATACTAATACTTACATCAGGATGCATTTAACACAATCATTGCTACAGTTCTGATCAAAAGACTCCAAGACCTGGGCCTCTGGACCTCCTTCTGCAATTGAATCCTTGTGGGGACTCCAGCATGGACACTAGCCTTCCCAGCATCGAGGGCATCTAGAAGAAGTGAACCATCCATCATTAAGCCCACCCCACCCCCCCCCCCCATCTCCTAGGTCATGCCTTGTTCTCATTGCTCCATAAAGGAGGAGGTACAAAAGCCTGAAGGCACACACTCAATAATTCATGGATGACTTCTTCCCCTCTGCCATCCAATTTCTGAATGGACCGTTGAACCCATGAGCATTACCTCACTATTTTTGTCTCTTTCTGCACTACATACTTAATGTAAAGTTCTGAATATGTCTGCCAGTGATATTAAACTTGATTCTGATTCTGATTTTTTAATATTTCTGAGAAAGCGGTCTTGGTAAAAATCAGTTCCCCTGAGCGAATAACAAACAGTGCAGTTGAAAACAACAACGATGATGGATGTTATGTGTTGGTGTCACTAGAGTGTGTTTGATTCCCGAAAGGTAGCACCAATGAATGCAAAATCTGTGCCACTGCAGTTGTTAATTAGCCCAACACAATTTTTCTGGCATTCTGTAGATGCACCACCGTCGGTCACTATCTGTTAGGTAAAATGATTATCTGATTCTCTTCTTTGGGGCAGATGTAAAATTCCACAGGACTATTTGAAATAGGAGGAGTTTTCTGTCCAATTTTCTGAACAGAATATTTTCATTCAATTTGCCTTCCAGAGCAACAGATCCACAGCAAATGCCATCTCAATGAATGTTCACTCAACCTGGGAACGTCTGGGCAATGAAGATGCGTACATCAGGATCCTCTTTATTGCCTACAGCATGGCATTCAATGCTATTATCTCCTCAAAAATAATCAATAAGCTTCAAGTCCTTGGCCTCAATACCTCCTTGTGCAATTGAATCCTTGATTTCCTTACCTGTAGACCCCAGTCAGTCCGGATTGGCAACAACACCTCCTCCACAATCTCCATAAACACAGGTGCACAACAAGCCTGTGTGTTTAACCGCAAACTTGAGGAAATCTGCAGATGTTAGAAATTCAAACAACACACGCAAAATGTTGATGGAACGCAGCAGGCCAGGCAGCATCTGTAGGAAGAAGTACATTCGACGTTTTGGGCCGAGACCCTTCATCAGGACTCTTTAAAAAATTAACAGTTGCCCCCCTTATCAGCGGGTTTTATAGTAAGGTTGGGATTGGTGCAGAGGGAATGGAGAGCAGTGTTCGGAAGGAATGAGGTTGGAATTTGAATAAGGTGTGGTGAAGTCGAGATGGTTGATGTCCCATCAGCAATTAGCAATAAAGCGATCCAGAGCAGGCAGAAGACCAGAGCAGGGTGTCCATGAAGAGGAGGAGGGTTGAAGATGGGAGAAGGAGTCATTGGTGGGGATGGGAAAGCCCTTGCCGAAGAAGTAAGGTCCATTACAAACGGCGAAGAAAGTGTCCCGGAGGCATGGAAGGGGCTTGGATAGGGACATCAAGTATCTCCTCATGGCGGAGAGTGTTGCTCTCATAGCTCAATGGGAGAAACAACGGGAGGCAATGTGAGTACCTGGGATCCTCAGAAGGTCCAGGAACAGTTATTATCCCTCAGCCATCATAGTCTTGAACCAGTGGTGATAACTTCACTTAACTTCACTTGTCCCATCGTTGAAATATTCCCACAACCAATGGACTCTTTCAAGGACTCTTCATTTCATGTTCTAAATATTTATTTATTCATTCATCTATCTATCTATCTATCTATTGATTTAGAATTTCTTTCTTTCTGCATTTGTACAGTCTTATTGTCTTTTGTACACTGGTTGAACATCCAAACTTGTGCAGTCTTTCAATGATTCTGTTATAGTTATTACTCTGTTATGGATTTATTGAGTATGCCCACAAGCAAATGAATCTCAGATTGTATATGGTTACACATATGTACTTTGGTAGTAAATTTATTTTGAACTTTGGCTTTTGAACTGAGCCACGCTAAGATTATGGAACAATTTGGTTTATTTATTTTTCAGTATTTAAGCATCTTTGACTGGCAGTTATGGATTGCTAATTCCTCATTGCTCTAGGAAAGGTGGTGGTGAGCCATTCATCTTGACGGCTATTTTCCTTCCAGTCAAAATTCTCGCACATTATGCTGAGTAGAATGATGTAGTCCTAATCTGGGTTAATTAGTCCTAATGGTGGAACATTCCTAAACATAGATGACATATGACTTGTTGGGCAGTTTTAGGCAGTGTTCTTAAGTACTTTTCATTTTTGTTCTTCAATGGTTACATAGAGAAAAATAAAGTTAACATCAGGACCTTGAAGTTATTTCAAGATCCTCAATTTTAATGTTGCACTATTATCAGAAATGAAGCAAAGGTTCAATGTTTTCAAAGTATCAATGTTTTTATTATCAAAGTACGTATGCAGAATACAACTCAGAGATTTGTCTTCTCCAGATAGCCGTAAAATACAGAAAACATCTTGAAACAAAGAAGAAAAGCTAACATTTCATCCACATGGAGAAACAAAAAGAATATCAAGCACCAAACCCCCCAGCCCGCCAATCAGCAACAAGAAAGAATGGGCAAGAATGTTAAAAAAAACTTAAGAACTGAAAGCAGCCAATATTAACTACAGCAAGCTCTTTCCTGACTGGGACTTGATCCTTGGCCACAGTGGGGAAGCACTGAATCCTAACCACTGATATATAATATTGCTAAGACTGGTTGTGGGCATATGTTCTTACATGTGTAGTGGTTGATGTAATCTAGAAAAGGTAATCAGCTCAAAGATCTCAAATGGTAGAATGTGAAGTTTTGAGAGAAGCTATAGGACTAGTTTCAATGAATTATTGAGTCCACTTTGTAGATTGTAGACCTCAACATCCACACATTGATGATGGTTTAGCAAATGAACACTTGAGATAATGAATGGAGTACTAATCCGGTGGACCAAGAATGCCAAATATAAATGTAGATCTCACGTTTTTCTTCAAGGTCCAGAAAAATTTGTAAGTTCATTGTTAAGTACTGATCAGACAAAGACACAAAAAAGACTACATTTTCCATCCAAATTTGCTGGAAAGGTGCCCTTGGTACTAAGAAAAGTAGTACCTGGTTGTTGTTGTACCTGGTTGCCTGGTTGTTGTTGAGAGGGATTCTTTATGGAGCAGAAAGAAAAAGATTTAACAGTCAAATGGAATTCTAGAATGATTATAGAGTGGGAAAATGTTGCAATCATTTCTCAAAAAACAAGAGATTTATAAGAAAATAACTCCAGTGAAGCGTATTGCTCTCTTCAGTTCATATGAATTTCTGGAGATTAGAAAGAGTTTTCCTGCTTTGGCACAAATTGATCCAATTCTGCAGGAGCCAAAGCCAACATGTCATCTGCTGATCCAAACTAAATCTTTTTTTCCGAACACAAGAGACTGCGGATGTTGGAATTTGGAACTACACATCCGAGATCCCAGACATCGACAGCCCATTTTTCTCCCGAGCTGCTGAATTCCTCCAGCACCTTGTTTGAATCTTTTTGTATACTTTGGAAATATTTAAACTGGTTTGCCTTTCCTGGCTTTCATTAAATACCTTGTACATATAAACACACCCAGCATGTGCATTTTTATACATGGGGTTATTTCTTTCAATATTTCAATATTAACAAAACTGAGGATTCTGAAAAGGATTTAAGGTCCTGCCATTGCTTCAAACTCCCAAGCTTGCTCTACCAGACTAACATAGGATGAAGCTATATTGATGCAGCTATAAAGAAGGCAACACAGTGGCTATTTTCCGTTAGGAGTTTGAAGATACTTAGTTTGTCACCTAAAACATTCAAAAACCTACAGATGTACTGTAGGGAACATTCTGATAGGCTGCATCACCGTCTGGTGGCAGGGGGTGTAGGGTGGTGGCAGTGGTGGGGGTGGGGAGGGCTACTGCACAGGATTGAAGTAGGTTGCAGAAAGTTGTAAAATTAGTCATGGGTACTAGACTCCATAGTATCCAATACATCTTCAAGGAGCAGGAACTAAGGAAGGTGGTGTCCTTCATTAAGGACTCTGTCCACCCAGGACATGTCTTCTTCTCACTGTTACCATCAGGAAGGGATACAGGAGCCTGAAGGCACACACTCACAACTCAGGAACAGCTTATCTGATTTCTAAATGGACATTGAACCCATGAGCTCTACTTCACTACTTTTTGAAAATTATTTCTGTTTTTGCACTATTTATTTTAGCTTAGCTATTTAATACATATACATATTAATACACACACACACACACACACACACACACACACACACACACACACACACATATATATATATATATATATATATATATTGTTACGAATCCCGTAACTGGAGAACTTACCAGCAAAGATAGAAAGGTCCGTTGAAGTCTGATGTCACTATTTTCAAACGTTTTATTCTTAAAGGTACACAAAAGTAGGGTTAATACATACATTCAGATAGGTCACATTGTCAACACTCAATCTAAAGAGCGGGTATATTAATCATCATCATTAAGAAGTGAGCTCTGCTGATGTCTGGGGGTTAATATATTGTCCGTTGGAAATATAAAAGTCACTCAGAAGGCTGCCGGCCTCAGCCCTTTGAAAATCGCTGGGTTTCATGTGGGGCGACCGAGAGAGAGAGATTGGGGGAGAAGAGAAAGAACTTGCCGAGTCTTGATGAATCTTCCGTGAAATCGGGGGAGCGTTGGTTCCCTCTCCCCGATGTTAGTTAAAAGCGGTTTTCTGTGATTCCAGCCACAAATTCCAATCCCGGAATCTAACGCACATGGCTTCCTTCAGAATGGCTTCCCGCTGCTGCGGGATCACTCTCTCGTGTCTTCTGGGTGCGTATGAGGGGCTGTGCCCCCGAGACTCTCCTTTATACTTCCTCACGGGGTCGCAGGTGTCAATCAGGTTGGGATGATGCAATCCCTCTTTCAACCAGCCCACCTTGCCCGAGGGCTTTTCACGTGGTCTCCATGAGACAATAGTCGCTGGCATCTTATTCTGTATCCCGGGTGGGACGTGCAATTTTGCACGTTTCTCTCTCTCTCACTTCCTGGGTCTACTGACCACCCTCTCAACGGGTGCTCTTGCGATTCTCACAAAGGAGGGGGCTGGGATCATAACACCTCCCCTCTTAAAAAACATTTTTACCAGCGGTTAAAACGGAGTGGTCCACAGTCTTACAGGAGTTTTGGATCTAACACAATACACAAGTTTTTCTTTTCACAAAATACTACCGTTATATTTTCAAGTCAGTATCTAAATAGTTAACGATTACAGTGTCCCTTTCTTTAATATCTTAACATTGCGAACCGTACATCAGACTTCAATTCAATAACCACCTATTTAATTTTTTTTTTTAAGCAACAAAACTAAGGAGGTGTGACCTTAGCTTAGGTGCATTTACAAAAGTTTACGCGAATACTAATCGTTTCAGTCGTTTAACTTAACCGGCAGGTCTCCAAAGGGATCTATTATTCACAGGCTTTGGCACAAACCCGTTCAACCTGCTTGGCTGTCTAACAATGGCATCCCCATTAACCGTCGCCTCTTTTTCGGCAAGCCCCCCCCCCCCCCCCCCGTGGGGAACTTGAGTAGTTTTGCGTGGTGAACTCCCGCCCGCCCCGCTCATCGGGGTTATTTTAGCAACACCATGCCCCAGACTTAGACCATTTCCACCCAGCTCTTTGATTTTTCCAAGGTGGCTTGCCCTTTTATCCGTCCCCTTCAGGCTATTGGTGTTTGATTCAAATTCTTCGCTCAAGTAGCATGTCGAAGGCAGCCTTTTCACACCCCATCCTGGCATAACAATAGAGTGGGGGGCCCCGCTATTCCCCGGCTCACTCTGTGAGCGATCTGCCAGGTTTAAGATTTCTTCCTTCGATTTGGAAACTACAGACATTTCTTTCCTTCACCAACAATTCTCACCCCCCCATTCTTAAATTCGGCGTTAACTTTGAACCCACCTTCGAGTACAAACACCGGGGAACTCACACTTTCCCCGGTTACCAAGGTTAACCCTTTTCCCACTGAACCGAGTCCATCTGACCCACAAGGACGGCCGCCCCGTTCCACTGAATCAGATACCTCAGACTTCTTCTGAGCTCCGTTACTAGGTTCAGCACCTCGGGCATCCCCATCTCGGTCACACTCAAACGGGACATTGGCCTCTTCCAGGCTTTCGACACCCGTACCTTTTTCAAATTCTAACTTCCCCCGATCCTCCCAGTTACTCTCTGGGCAGCTCCCACCCGGGGAAGGCGCAACCCTGCGAGCTGAAACAACCTCCTCGGCCTTTTCAGCAGACTCCTTTGAGGCAAGAGTACACTTTCCATCTAGGACTGCCCTCACCTCATTATCGGGAACACCATTAGAACTCTCAAGTTCTTCAAACAATTCTGCCAAACCAGACAGATCATCCATGTCCAACTCTGGACCTTTTAACAGCTTTATCTGTTTCTCATCTTTATCACCTACCTTTAGGACCTTTCTCTTCGCTAAAGGCAGATCTATCTCCTCTCCCTTACCCCCTTTCACTTTGCTGCTCTTCGTCTTACCACCCTCGAAACCCTCATGGCACAGGGTCAGCAAAGACGTCTCGGCCAAATCAAAACTGGCCAGATTTAAACTGCTCTCGTTCACAGCTCTCTCTCTCGACAGGCTGCGAGTGACCGCGCCGGCGAGATGGTCCTTGGGCGCTAGGGACGGGGCCACCACACTCGCCGGTCGCCAGGTCGGCAGCATGGCTGACCAAACCTTACCCCATGCTAAGTCGTTTCCCCAGCAGGATGTCCACGTCAGCTCTCGGGAATTCTGAGGGCACCCCCACTTCAACTGATCCATACACCAGCTCACAATCCAGAATGACCTTATATAAGGGCACCATTTCTATCCTTTTATTTATTCCTTCCACCTTTACCATGCCCGTTTCCCGAACAAATTCTAGTACCTTACGGCTAACCAGGGATAATTCAGAGCCCGTATCCCTCCAGATTTGTATGGGAACTGATGTGTCTCCCTCCATCACAGACACGGTTCCTTGTGACAGACAACTCACAGAGCCCTCTCGTACTCTGTCTACCCTCGGCTCTCTGGTCGATTTGCTGATTACCACGGCACACCCGATAGGGACTGTGGTTTTCCCTCTTCCTATCTCCTTCCTCGGAGCAAAGCATCGAGATGCAATGTGCCCCTCCTTTCCACAATTAAAACAGGTCAAACCCGGAGCCCTCTGGCCATCTTGCCTTTCCCCCTCAACCTTACCGCTAGCTCCCAGTGGAACCTCTGCCGCACTCGTCGGACTTTCTCGATCGTTCCCACGGTCTCTCTGGGGACCTTTATTCGAGGGAATCTTTGTCTTGTGGGTTAGGGCATATTCTTCCGCCAACCTGGCAAATTCTGAGATGGACTTATCCGGCTTCTCATTCAAATACACCCGGATCTCCTCCGGAACACAACTTTTAAATTCCTCAATCAAAAACAACTCCCTGAGATGCCCATAATCCTCGCCCACTCTTTCCGCGGTGTACCAACGGTCCAAGAGCACCCTCTTCTCATGGGCTAGTTTGGTATACGTTTGATTCCACCCTTTCCTTAAATTTCTAAACTTTTGTCTGTAGGCCTCAGGTACCAATTCGTAAGTCCGGAGAATGACCTTTTTTACCTCATCATAATTCTCCACTCCTCCCTCCTCCAGGGACAAGGCCGCATATGCTCTTTGGGCCTTCCCCTTTAACACACTTTGTAACAACGCCACCCACTGCTCTTTTGGCCACTTCTGATTTACTGCCACCTTTTCAAAAAGCAAGAAATAACTATCGACATCTGCCTCCTCGAACGGGGGCACCAATCTCAACTCCCTACTAGCGTTAAACCGCTCTGCTTGGTCTAACCCTTGAACTCTTCTCTCGTTCTTCATCTTCGCAATTTCCCAGTCATGTTGCCTCTGTTTCTCTTTCTCGGCCCGTTCCTTCTCTTTCTCTTCTGCTTCTAGCTTCTTTAGGTGAATTTCATGCTGCCTTTGCCTTCCCCTCTCTCTCTCAGCCGCTTCCAGCTCTTTTAACTTAATTTCACATTCCAACTTCAATTTCTCCACCTCTAACTGAGCCGTCCCACTTGATGGTACCTCTTCAGGGATATCTCCCAATACCTCAGCTTCAAACACCTTCTTCCCAATGTAATACTGGGTTATGGCTCTTCATACCTCCCGCTTTTTCATGGACGACCTCACTTCTGTGAGGTTCAACCCCTTCGCTAAATTTAACAAGTCTGATTTGGTGGCCGCCTCTAGCGCCCCCACCGTCGGGTTTTCCATAAATTCACCCACATCCATCTTTGCTGGTTTCCCGTCTGGCTACCCGCATAACCAGATTCAAGTTTTTGATTTACAAGCCCGATTCACTGGCCTCCCAATTTGGTGTCAAATCCCGAGACGAGAACCCCAACTGTTATGAATCCCGTAAATGGAGAACTTACCAGCAAAGATAGAGAGGTCTGTTGAAGTCTGATGTCACTATTTTCAAACGTTTTATTCATAAAGGGACACAAAAGTAGGGTTAATACATACATTCAGATAGTGCACATTGTCAACACTCAATCTAAAGCGCGGGTATAGTAATAATCATCATTAAGAAGTGAGCTCTGCTGTTGTCTAGGGGTTAATAGATTGTCCGTTGGAAATATAAAAGTCACTCAGAAGGCTGCCGGCCTCAGCCCTTTGAAAATTGCTGGGTTTCACGTGGGGCGACCGAGAGAGAGAGATTGGGGGAGAAGAGAAAGAACTTGCTGAGTCTTGATGAATCTTCCGTGAAATCGGGGGAGCATTGGTTCCCTCTCCCCGATGTTAGTTAAAAGCAGTTTTCTGTGATTACAGCCACAAATTCCAATCCCGGAATCTAACGCACGTGGCTTCCTTCAAAATGGCTTCCCGCTGCTGCGGGATCACTCTCTCATGTCTTCTAGGTGCGTCTGAGGGGCTGTCTCTCCGAGACTCTCCTTTATACTTCCTCACGGGGTCGCAGGTGTCAATCAGGTTGGGATGATGCAATCTCTCTCTCAACCAGCCCACCTTGCCCGAGGGCTTTTCACGTGGTCTCCATGAGACAATAGTCGCTGGCATCTTATTCTGCATCCCGGGTGGGACGTGCAATTTTGCACGTTTCTCTCTCTCACTTCCTGGGTCTACTGACCCCCTCCCCCCCCAACGGGTGCTCTTGCGATTCTCACAAAGGAGGGGGCTGGGATCATAACAATATATACACACACACTTAATGCAAAGTCAGTTTTTTCCTACGTTTATCATGTATTGCATTGTACAGCTGGCACAAAGTTAACAAATTTCACAATATATGCAGGTGATCTTAAACCTGATTCTGATTCTGATGACTCTGAGTAATTATTTCCTAATCTGGTGGATTCTTACGTGGCAAAGTTTCTGACAATCCAACTGGAATTTGTTAAGTTGATGCAGCTGGGGTGCAAGCATGAAGCAGGAGTTTGGGATGAGGACACAATGTTCAGCTAGCATTGCTCAAACTATATTCTGCTGATGGCTTTACCTGGTAATAGATATAGATTAGTGCAGGAGAGTGGTGCTGAGGTAAAAGATCAACCATAATGTTGCTCAGCGCAGACCAGGTGTGAAAAGCTATATGTATTCTTTGTGTTCCTACAGAATCCCTTAATCATTTGGCATGTATGTTATTGTTGGTTGGAAAGTTAAATGACAACATAAATTTCACAACGTTGTTGACATATCAAGAAAAATAGGTTGAGTGCCAGAATGGACATTGATTACTTTTCCAATTAGAGCCTACTGATGAAAAATTTGAATTTGAATTTTGAATGTTAAAGTGAGTGCTCAGGTCAGAACTATTGGACTAACTTAATTCAATGTGCCCATAAACTCCTTTAATACCACAGTTAAGTCAAGCTGAAGCAAAACTAATATTTTCTTCACAATTTTAGTGAATGATGGATTTGCCCAAATTACAATGTGATTTAGTGGAATAACTGGCAAGAAATTGTTTGATTTTACAGAGAGGTAGATAACCAAAGGATAAAATTTGACAGTTTTATGCACTCTATTCTGAACTAGAATAAAATATTTGAAAGGAAGGCAGAAGAAATTAATAGGTATTTTTGAGAAGGAGTTTGACATATCCTTTTAAAGGGAAAACAATACAGGTCAAGAGGGAATTGCAAGAAAGTAAAACTAATTGAGAAGACTGTGCAAAGTAATCCCCCCTGGGCCTGATGAAACTCTGCTGTTGACAATTCGATGACTGCATGTGAACAGATATGGTAGGAGCATACAGACTGCTGGCAGACATTGAGCTGTAAGACAATTAGCTGATGTGATAAATGCTGAGCAGAATTCGGGAAGTAATAACTTATCTGCGTTGTGGCCATTTTGAATGGTGCATATGAATTAACTCTGCACTTGATTAGCATTCTTAAGTTTTAATTTATTCCTAGCCTTTAAAACGTTGACTTGATGTGAGGCTCCTTATTTTTGAACCTTGAATTGGATTCATTAAAATTGCGTTCATCAAATTTCATTTGTTGCTTTCCAGCACACTTACAGTTCAGAACGTAATTCAAGAAGGTAATTGAGCAATTTAGCAACATACATTCTGATGGGCGATGAACCTCTTGCCCTATAGTCATCATCAATAGTAATGAAGCGGAGCATCAAACTATGCCTTATACAACAAGGGCAGTGTTGCAGAAATATGCAAATACTTCTCATCACTACAACCTCCATGAAATTTTGTGAATCAGATGGCAGATCCGGCCTCTTTCATGCCTCACTGAACAGAAATAATGGAGCAGTAACATAATTCTGGAACAGTTTAGGGTAATTGAAGGCTGGAGTTGAATGAATGATAGAAATGAGATTCAGGGTCATTAAGGAGCATAATGATTGAGCCAATTGATGGACTGGGTTTTGTTATTGAAAGTGCTAATTTCCTGAGGCTCTGAGCTTACTTTGTTTAATTATTTTTCAAATTATCTGAACTGGTTTTGCAGTGACTGAGAAAGTACACATCAGTATTTCAGTTTGTTGGAGGTGAGCTCTCAAAGTCTGTCAGGAAATGTAGAGGAGGCTTGACCTAAAGGATCAGTAGCAGAGACAATGGTATTTTACTAATAATCAACTGCAAAATAACAGCCACAAGGGGCCACAGAATGATAGAGAACTGATACTTAACACGACTGGACAACAACATAACTGAAGGCTGGGAACAACTCATTAAGGCTGGCTGGTTTGATGGGTGAACAAAGGACAGTGGAAGAGAACTGGGTTTAAATAGGCTGCAGGTGATGAGTTGGAAATAACTGACAGGTGACTCCTGTTGACTGGGGGTGCAGACTAGGAGATGTCTGTCTGTAGAGGTCTGAGAGGACTTCCCCCCTTCCTATAGCTAGCACCTGATGCCCCAGGATGATCTGGATGTGTCCAGTGGAATTCCTTGATGACAATGAATCCTAGACAAAACTGGATGGTACCAAAAGCCTTTTCTCTGGGCCATACACTTTCCAGTCAACCAGGTACTGCACACCCCAGCCACAGCGAAGTGAATCTATATACCAGCAAACTGTGTACACTGGACTACCTTCCATCATCCCAGGTTCTGGAGGTGGGCTGAGTGGTCCATGGACAACAGACATGGTAAGTGAATGAGTTGATGTGATGGGTGATGTGAAAGAACCAATGAACCAGGGAGAGAGCTTGTGGGAGTCGGTGCACAGGGGCAGATCTCAGTTGGACTTCCAGACATGGTCCCTAGGCTGGACAAGTCTGGCTGGGCACCAGTGGCAGTTAGCCTGGTGGCAGGAGACACGGTTGGCAGCTAGAATGGCTATCCATGCTCTCTTCCAAGCATTCTGTCATCAGAAAACCAGGGGTTGGCAGATGTGACATCCACCATTGTCTACTCAGTGGGGAACCACGGGTGGTGATAGCCGTGAAGTAATTCAAATGGTGACATGTCTGTGGCAGAGGAGATGTGTAGATTATGGGACTGTTGGACTCAGGGCAGATACTTCTTCCATGTGGAAGGATTAGAGGTGGCAAAGCATCACAGCAACTACTCCACCTGCTGATTGGTTCTTCCTGACTGCCTGTTGGTCTGCAGATGACAACCAGAGGACAAATTCACTGAGGTGTGGAGGAGGGAACAGAAGGCTCACTAAGGCTGAGAAACAAACTGTGGGCCCCAGTCCAACAACGTCTTGAGGAAAACCATGGAGACAAACTACATGTTGAGGAACCAGTTCTGCCGTCTCAGCAGCTGACGGAAGTTTTGGGAAGGAAATTAAGTGGGCTGCCTTGGAAAAGCAGTCCGCCAATGTCATGATCACTAAAAAGCAAACCTGTAAAGAAATCCACGGTGAGGTGAGACTAAGGGCATCAGGAGAGGGACGCTGGTTGCAGGAATTGCACTGGGCATATTGAGGGCAGGCAGCGCAAATATGTGATCATGGTGGGCCACCAGAACTGGCGTTGCAGAAAATCTAGAGTCCATCGTGCACCTGGATTCTGGAGTGAGTGAGGAGTAGGCCTACAGGAGAGCCTCAGAGCAAATGGCCATCAGTACATACGTGTGATTGCCAGGGGTGTCACTGGAGCAAGCTCCTGCTGTAGGGCCTAGCGGATATGGTTCTGAAGATTCCAGACAATTGGGGCAAGGGTCTGCAAGGAAGGAATGATGGGCTGAGGATCAGTTTCCATTTCAGCTGGTTCGAACTACTGTGACAGGACATCACCTTCGTATTCTTGGAGAAGGTCAGTAAGAGAAGGTGAAGTTGAATTGCTTGAAGAAGAGGGACTGATAACCATGGTGTGGATTAAAGTGGTAGATCACAGGTGACGTGTGCGCTGTGACTGTCCCAGTCCCTGAGAGATGTTTGTCAATGACCATGATACAGAAGGGATGAGCGAAAGGCTCAGTAGAGAGTCCAGTCCTGCTGCACTTTTTGTGTGTGTAGAGCCATGGAGGTGTAGAGGAGGAGGAGGAGAGAGAGAGAATGATTTGGCCTGTAATGCTGGAATGACAGGCTGGTTGGAGCTTAGCAAATAGAAGGCCCCTCACCTCTACCTGGTGGTGCTGTTTTCCTGGATGCAGTGGACATTTGATGTGTGAGTGATCAGCGACTCTGCAGAAAGTGCACAAGTTGGTTTTTCACCGATGCTCATATTCCTGGGGGGAGGAGAGTGTTAAGGCAGCTCTCCCTACCAGCAGGGTTCTGGAGGCGTTGATGAGGGCACTGGAGCCTGAACTGGTTCCGAGATCTGGTTCTGGCTGAAGATCTGGAGCATTGGTGTATAAGTCATGTCAATTCAGAGGGCCAGAGTGGAGGTCAGGTAGCATCTCCCAGCTAGAGAGCTCATCTTTCAAGCCCTCTAAGAGGCCGTGATGGTAATGAGCCAGCAACACCTCTGTATTCCAACCACAGTGCACTGTGAGTGTCCTGAATACCACTGTGTAATCCCACCTTGGCACAGGCAAACTATCTGATCTGCTTCCCCCTTTTCACTTCCTGGATAGTCGAAAGCCCAGCATGTCTCTGTGGTAAATTAATCATATTTATTGCAAACAGTAGTTTTATTCTCCCAGTTAGCAGTGGCCCAGGTCAGAGCTTGCCCAGTCAGGAGAGAGATAATGAAAGCAATTCTGACACAGTCCTTAGGATGCACGGCTACCTGGAGCACCGAATGTAAGATGTACCGAGTCAGCAAGTTGCGGCATCAAGTTGGAGATCTGTTGAAGTGTTAGGGCACTGGATTCCGGACTCTGAGGGAGGAAGTTGACTGACGTGGAGTTGCTGTATCAAGTCGGAGAGTAGGTTGAGAGTGCGAGCAGAAGGTCAGCGTTTTCCTGCTGCCACAGGATTGTAGGTTCCTGCCGATGCATGACTTCCTATTTAGGCCAGGCACTCTACTGGGTAAATCATTGACTCACCTAACCTATCAGGAAATGTAGACGAGGCTTGACCCAAAAGCAGAGCATCAGAGATGGTTCAGCTGTAAATGATATTTTTCTAGTAAACTGGGAAGTAACAAGCCATAAGGGGCCACAAGACAAGGGACCAGGCAACAAGGTAAATGAAGGCGAGGAGCAACTCATTGAGGCTGGCAGGTTTGATGGGTGAACAAGATCTGTGGATGAGAATTGGGTTTAGATCGGTTGCAGGTGATGATTTGGAAATGAGTGGCAGGTGACTCCTGTTAGCTTTGTGGAGACTGGGAGGTGCCCGCCTGTGCAGATCAGGCAAAGTTTTGTTTTCCGAAGCAAATACATTTGTTTTAAGCATTTCATTTAAAATATGCCAAGAGCAGCATCAAGTAAGTGTGCCTCAAATAATTATGAGATTATAAGAAGGCTAACCAAATCTTGCTTTAGGAATTAGTTATTAGAGAGCATCTTAAAGGAGAATTCAGAAGTCTGAGGGTGAGGATTGTGAACTGACTAGGTGAGATGCTGACCTTTGGATTAGAGCAGCTTGGAGATCCCAGAATTCGAGGGTTTCAGAGGCAGGATATTTGCTTAATATCACTGAAGATTCATGAGACAGAATCTGTGGACAGCAGTGACAATTATGGCTGTTGACTGTTGTGGAATTCAATCAGCTTGTCTACATGTGGCAATCAGTAGAGATTCAATCTTCTATTTAATAGTTTATTTGTGCATATATGAGGAAACACCTTAGATACAGAGCTCAAAGTAACCATAACTCACACAATAGTAAAAATCATATTGTATTAAAGGACCAAAGTGTTTGGTTCAGAAAGTAGACTTTGCCATATATAGGCCAGCTTTGCTCACACAAACTAAAGCACTATTGTATGCTTTCACAGCCATGTTGACCAGCAGCCAGCCAGATACAGAACCTTGAGGAGACCTACAGACTCATCTTGTAAGTAATAAGCAGAATCATATGAGACCTGTGTCTTCCAATTCCAAGTTTGAACAATGGAGATGAGATTTACTTGACCTGTATCGAATTGTCACTTCTTAACCTGTATTGAATTGGAATTGTCACTTATTGTCAAATCCAAGGTGAGATTCCTGCCCCTGTCAGTATTTGATTATAACAAAACATCTTTCTGATTCAACCAATGTCTCACTCCATTGAAGGTCATTTGTATCAGCAGGCCAGTTATCAGTGACTACATTTCCCCTGGTGACCACCAGTGTTCACAGACTTATCACTTCTCCATTCATTCCTGTGGAAACTAATTGCTTTAGCAACAAACTTCTGTTTTTATTTTTTTTAGCATTCAGAGTCTCTGACCAGCTGGAGATAAAAGGACAATTATGTTTTTCCTATGCATCTCCATATGTATGTTGCTGATCCAAGCCATGGATATAATGACAAAGATTTCACATTCCTCCAACATCCAACAAAAGAATGTTATATTGAAAGGTGTGATTCCAATAAAAATTATTTTGTTATTATTCAAACTGTCAAGCCTGATAGCTCAATTACATAAAGTAAGTCAGAAAGGGTGAAAATATTCATTCTGCTTACATGTATGATTTTCTTGGTACCGTTTTAAATTAAATCTCCCTCAAATTACATTGACAGGTGTAACCCTCAGGCTCTCCCAGCTCGTGTTTGTCTAGGGCGGGGGTCGGCAACCCGCGGCTCCGGAGCCACATGTGGCTCTTTTACGTCTGTGCTGCGGCTCCCTGTTGCTTTGGGAAATAATTGGTTGTGGCGACCCTTTTCCTGGCACATCCGAACCGACTCACAATTAGATAGCCTACGGGGGTTTGCGAGCACAGAGCTTTGGAGCCTCTGCGCCATGGGGGGCAGGTTGAGGGAGGCTTAAAAGTGAGGCTGAAGATTTCGAATAAAATTTTTTCCTTCGACTGCAGTTACCGACTCCGTGACGTAATTTTAGCGCTGCGTGTAGCACACCGCTACATGGTCAGTATTTAATTAAAATGTATTTTATGTTAGTTTGTTAGTTTTTGAAATGTAATTCTAAATTTGAAGATTATGGTGATCTTGTACAATCTAAATAAGACGTTGTGGCGACCCATTTCCTGACACATCCGAACCGGCTCACAATTAGCCAGCGTTCAGGCTAAGGGAGATAGCCTACGGGGGTTTGTGAGTACGTGTCTTTTGCAGCATCCACGCCCATGGGGGGCGGGTTGAGGGAGGCTTAAAAGCAAGGCTGTTTAGTTCGAATAAAGCTATCTTTGACTGCAGTTTACTGACTGCGTGTAGCACACCGCTGCAACGTGTTTTTATCGCTGGCTGTCCAGAGGGGAGGTGCTGAAACGCTTTGTCGCGTGTCTGGAAGAAGCGAAAACTTTCCTGGGCAGCAAAGGGCTCAACTTTCCTGAGCTGGAACAGCCAGAGTGGCTGGAAAAGCTACACTTCATGGTAGACATGACAGCGCACCTGAACACGCTGAACACAGCTCTTCAACGGGGTAAGGACGTACATGTTGGAGGATGTTTTGGCATTCGAGCGCAAGTTGACGTTGCTTGCCAGAGATTTACAGAAAGGCACATTGTCTCACTTCCCCAATTTGAGAGAGTTCAAACAAGGTCACGACATGATAAATTCGGAGTATTTACATTCTGCAATCATCGCAATGCAAACATCGTTTGGGAAACGCTTCTGTGAGTTCAGAGAGGAAAAAAACACATTATCCTTCCTGGTCACTCCCCTAAGCATCGATCCATCCCTACTGAATACGACTGCATTGTCAGGTGTGAGTCAACCTGAACAAGTATGATAAATATTTTAATTGCCTATTATTTTATGTATATTCATATGTTTTCATTGTTCACTGAAATAGTCCTTTCATTTTTCAGGTTGACAGCTGGCTGACGTTATTTTTGGTTTGCTGCTGGCGGCAAATTTAAGTTTGGCGTTTTTCATAAATACAAGAAGGACTCAAATAGACGTTGAGTATTTTACTTAAAAGTAACCTTCAACCCAACGTCTTTTTTTCGGAGTTCAAAATGTTTTTGTTGCATGCAGAAATGTAATTTCGTTTTCTCTGCAGGAGTTCATCAATTTCATAAATGCAACACATTATAGTTTGTTTATACATAGCATAAAGGCAAAACAAAACGTTGTATGTAGTGTTATTTCATTTTAAATGTCAAACGGGTTTTGCGGCTCCCAGTGTTTTCTTTTCTGTGGGAAACAGGTTCAAGTGGCTCTTTCAGTGGTAAAGGTTGCTGACCCCTGGTCTAGGGGAAACAGCCTTCATCCCCGTCAAACTGAGTAATCACGTTTGTGTGGATGCTGTGTAATGTGCCCTCAGTTACAAACCCACAATGCAAAATATCAGACAGTACACCATATGTAATTAACTGATTGAATTTCATGAATCTTAATCTGAATATAGGGTTAGTAAGGAAATTTTTTTAAAAAGTACCCAATTCAAGTCAAAAGTTCACATTGGAGCTCACTCAGTAGTCATTCTTCCACCATCAGTCTCCTTCGAAAGTTGCTGACCTTCAGACCCTCAATTCCCAGTCCACTCTGTCCGGTGGTCTACCAGTTCTCTCCACATGCATCTTCCCTCTTCATCTCTCCTCAACAAAAAGACTGCAAAGAAACATCTGTTCAGATACACAAGACAAAGTAACAATCTCCGACTGGCTAATGTGCATACTGCAGTCCTGTTATCTCCAGCCATAACCAAAACATTGTTGCTTCAGAGAAACCATTACCTCAGTAGTGAACATTACAGAGAAGCCAATACTTAGCCTTAACAGTGAAACATTACAAAGAAGCCACTACACCAGCAGTGAATCCTTACAGCGCTTTACACAGGAAAGCTGTGTGCAAAATGTACCTGCAGGTTCAAACACACTATCCTTGTTCCTAATGCAGAAATTTTATTAAACCTGGTTAGTAACACTCTTTAAAGGACAATAAGAACAACCATTACTGAAGTCTGAGATCTGAGATTTTGGCTCAAAAGGCTTTGGCAAGCAGGAACAGGTAAGAAGGAGGAAAGTTTCTTATAGCAGTTAATTTGAAAGTTAACTAGTTGGGGGGGTGGACCTTCAACTTGTACAAGAATAGATAAAGTAAAGGGAGGGCAGGAGAGGTTACACAAGTCTCCAGAATAAAAATTGATCCAGTTTATAAAGGCTTATGGAAATAACTTAAGGCAACATGGAGACAAAATTAAACAGAAAGGTGGTGAATGTAGGAATGAAGGTGTCATATTTGGATGCACTCAAAACACAGATTAAGATAGGTGACCTTGCAGTGCAGTAAGAAAGTGGTAGTTATGATGTTGTGTGCATCACAGAGTTGTGGTTCAAAGAGCTTAATCATATACGTCATATTAAAAGAACAGGACAAATGGGGAGGGGGGTGACTCTGTTGATTAAAAATGATAAAATCAAATTCTTAGAAAGAGGTGTCATAGGGTCAGGAGATGTATAATCCTTCTGGGTAGGGTAAGAAACTACAATGGTAAAAAGACCATGATGGGATTTTATTTGATACACCTGGACACCTGCTTGTTAATGCAAATATTTAATCAGCCAATCATGTGATAGCAACTCATTGCAAAAAAACACGCAGATGTGGTCTAGAGGCTCAGTTGTTGTTCAGATCAAACATCAGAGTGGAGAAGAAATAAGAGCTAAGTGACTTTGACTGTTAAATAACTGTTGGTGTCAGATGAGGTGGTTTAAGTATCTCCGAAAATTCTGATTTCCTGGGATTTTTCATGTATATCAGTCTCTAGAGTTTCCAGTGATTGTCAGTTTTGTGGTTACAAATGTCTTGTTAATGAGAGAGGTCAGAGGAGAATGGCCAGAATGGTTTAACCTGACAGGAAAGCAACAGTAATTCAAATAATCACATGTTGCAACAGGGATGTGCCGAAGAGAATCTGTGAATGCACAACACTTCAAACCTTGAAGTAGATGGGCTACAGCAGCAGACGGCCATAACCACACAAATAGTGGCCATATTTTTAGGTATAGGAGGTACCTGATAACGTGGCCACTGAGTGAATATCGATCTCTGAACAGTAGCCAGAGTGTGGGGTATAAGTTACAATGGGAGAAAGAAATGCAGGATGGTCATGGGGGATTTCAGTATGCAAGTAGATTGGGAGAAATTAGTTTGGTGCCGGATTCCAAAAGAAAGAATTGGTTGAATGCCTATGAGATGGTTGTTTAGAGTAGCATCTGGTCCACTAAGCAAACAGCTATTTTGGATTAGCCATTGTGTAATTAACTAGATTTGTTTAGGGAGCTTAAGGCAAGGGAACCCTTAGGAGTGAAGTAATCATAATCTAATGAAATTCATCCTGTAATTTGAGAGGGTGAAGCTAAAATCAGATGTATCAGTATTACTGTGAAATAAATGGAATTATAGAGGCATGAGACAGCAGTTCGCAAAAGTTAATCGGAAGGGGACACTAGCAGGGATGACAGTGTAGTGTTATGAATGTACCAGAACTCTGAGGGGCCAAAGGGTGCGGGGTAGCCCCCTCCTTTGTGAGAATCGCAAGAGCATTATTGGGTTGGGTCAGAGGGCCCAGGAAATGAGAGAGAGAGACATGGCCATTGTCTCCTGGAGACAATGTTTGTGGATTGGGGACTATGCTACGTGCAAGCCCTCGGGCAAAGTGGGCTGATTGAGAGAAAGATTGCATCACCCCAACCTAATTGACATCTACTACCCGGCGAATTAAGATAAAAGGGGGGCTGTAGGGACAGCCCCTCAGACGCACCAGCAGAAACGCTAGCGATCCCATAATAGCGGGAAGCCATTTGAAGGAAGCCACGTGCGTTCGGATCCCTTGCCTGGGGATGGTGGCTGGTACCACGGAAAATGACTTGGAACTAACAATGGGGAACCAACTCCCCCGAATCAACGGATTGGCCTCATAAAAGACCCGGGCAAGTTTAAAACCATCTCTCTTAAACCCAAAGGGCTGCAGCTTGAAAGGACAGTGACTTTTATCTTTCCATTGGACAATACAATATCCCCTAGACCAGGGGTCGGCAACCCGCGACTCTTTCATCTCTGTGCTGCGGCTCCCTGTGGCTTTGGAAAATAAATGATGAGTATTTAATTAAAATGTATTTTATGTAAGTTTGTTAGTTTTTGAAATGTAATTCTAAATTTGAAGATTATGGTGATCTTGTACAATCTAAATAAAACATGTTTTTTGTCGCTATTAATATACGTCACCACGGCCAATGCCTGACACCCGCCAGTGCGCGATTTCTTTAAGTTTTCGATCCAAGGTAGGCTAACTATGGAGAATTCTAAAAAAAGAAAAGTGACTGAAGAAAACAAAACATTTAATGATACGTGGGCAGATTCATTTGCTTTCACTGCTGACGAGACTGGTTTACCGGTATGCTTAATATGCAATGAGAAACTAGCAAACAACAAAAAGTCGCAAGACCTTTCCAGAATAAACACCCAGCCTTTGCACAAAAATATCTGGATGGAAATGAGAGAAAAAAAGCCGTTTTGGAACCGATGCGGAAGGTTGATCTGAGCAAAAATCATTTCAAGAAGTGGATGAAGTCTGGGAAATCAATGACATACGCTAGTTTTGTTGCCGCTCAGGAAATAGTCAGGCACGGGAAGCAGTTTATGGATGGTGAATATATAAAATAATCTTTCATTAAGATTTCAGAACATCTATTCACAGAATTTAAAAATAAGAGTGAAATTGTGCAGAAAATCAGGGATATGCCCCTCTCTGCAAAGACTGTCAAAGACAGAACCATAAAAATGGCAGAAGACATCACAAGACAGCAAATTAAAGACATCAGTTCAGCTGCGGCCTCCTCGATTGCCTGTGACGTGTCTAAAGACAAAGGTGATATTGAACAAATAGCGCTGTTCTGCCGGTATGTAAACTCTGCCGGGCCACAGGAAGAAATGATTGAGTTGATACCTCTAAAAGGCCAAACACGGGGGGAGGACATCTGTGAGGCTGTCTTGAATTGTTTAAGAGCCAAAGGAATAAAGACCACCTACCTGGTGTCAGTAGCTACTGATGGGGCACCAAGTATGACAGGAGCGCACAAGGGATTTGTGGATTTACTGCAGAAGTCGCTGGGCAGAAAGCTGCTGACATTTCACTGCATCTTGCACCAAGAGGCACTGTGCGCTCAAACATTTCCTCCGGAATGCACAGAAGTAATGGATGTTGTCATTCAGATTGTCAATAAAATAATGGCAAAAAGTTTAAATCACCGTCAATTCCGTTTGGTACTGGACGAGCTGGAAAGCGCATATTCTGATCTCCTGCTGCACAACAAAGTCCGGTGGCTGTCCAGAGGGGAGGTGCTGAAACGCTTTATCGCGTGTCTGGAAGAAGTGAAAACTTTCCTGGGCAGCAAAGGGCTCACCTTTCCTGAGCTGGAACAGCCAGAGTGGCTGGAAAAGCTACACTTCATGGTTGACATGACAGCGCACTTGAACACGCTGAACACAGCTCTTCAGGGGAAAGTGCGCACAGCCCTGCACATGTTGGAGGATGTTTTGGCATTCGAGCGCAAGTTGACAGTGCTTGCCAGAGATTTACAGAAAGGCACATTGTCTCACTTCCCCAATTTGAGAGAGTTCAAACAAGGTCACGACATGATAAATTCGGAGTATTTACATTCTGCAATCATCACAATGCAAATATCATTTGGGAAACGCTTCTGTGAGTTCAGAGAGGAAAAAAAACACATTATCATTCCCGGTCACTCCCCTAAGCATCGATCCATCCCTACTGAATACGACTGCATTGGCAGGTGTGAGTCAACCTGATCTTGAGATGGAACTGGCCGACATAGCCGACAAAGACATATGGGTGTCCAAGTTTAGACGCTTGACAACAGACCTTGAAGATGTTGCCCGTCAGAAGGCCGTTCTTGCTCAGAATCACAAATGGAGGGATATTGAAAACCTCCTCAAACCGGACAAACTTGTGTTCGAAACATGGAATGTTATCCCCGACATTTATGTAAACATTAAAAAGTATGCGCTTGGAGTCCTGTCGATCTTTGGATCCACATATGTATGTGAGCAGGTGTTCTCCAACATGAACTTTATTAAAAACAGACATCGCGCACGCCTCACAGATGACAGCTTGCGATCCTGTGTAAAGATGAAGGTGTCGTCATACAGCCCTGATGTGCAGACGCTGTGCTCTGAGGTCCAGGAGCAGAAATCCCATTAACCAAGTATGATACATATTTTAATTGCCTATTATTTTACGTATATTCATATTTTTTCATTGTTCAGTGAAATAGTCCTTTTATTTTTCAGGTTGACAGCTGGCTGACGTTATTTTTGGTTTGCTGCTGGCGGACAATTTAAGTTTGGTGTTTTTCATAAATACAAGAAGGACTCAAATAGACATTGAGTATTTTATTTAAAAGTAACCTTCAACCCAACGTCTTTTTTTCGGAGTTTTTGTTGCATGCAGAAATGTAATTTCGTTTTCGCTGCAGGAGTTCATCGATTTCATAAATGCAACACATTATAGTTTGTTTATACATAGCATAAAGGCAAAAAAACGTTGCATGCAGTGTTGTTTCATTTTAAATGTCAAACGGGTATTGTGGCTCCCAGTGTTTTCTTTTCTGTGGGAAACGGGTCCAAATGGCTCTTTCAGTGGTACAGGTTGCCGACTCCTGCCCCAGACAAACGATAGAGCTATTGCTTAATTGATGATTATTATTATACCCGCATTTTTAGATTGAGTATTGACGGTGTTTATTATCTGAATGTCTGTATTAATCTTATCTTTGTGCCCCTTTATAAATAAAGACTTTTAAAAATAGTACCATCAGACTTCAATGGACCTCTCTATCTTTGCTGGTAAGTGATCCGGTTACGGGAATTTCCTAACAGTAGCAGCAATGGTAGAAGCTTCTGGGAGTAATTTGGAAGACACGGGATCAGTTCATCCCAAAGATGTGTTCAAAAGGGAGGATGAGCGAACCATGGCTGTCAAGGGAAGTCAAAGACAGCATAAAAACCTAAGTGAGGCCATACACTCGGTGGCCAATGAGTGTATATTTTTGTTTTTCTGCTGCTGTATTGCATCCTCTTCAAGTTTCACGGTTTAACAGACTGGCAGAACACAAGCAATGGGAACAAAGGAGCCCTTTTCTGGTTGGCTGCCAGTGCCTAGTAGTGTTCTGCAAAGTTTGGTGTTGGGACCACTTCTTTTCACGTTATATGTCAATGACTTTTTGATGAAATTGATGGCTTAGCAGATTTTTGCAGACTATACAAAGAAAGGTGGAAGGGCGGGTAGTGTTGACACTGCAGAGGGTCTGCAGAAGAGCCTGGATAGATTAAGAGAGTGAGAAAAGAAGTGGTAGATAGATTATAGTATAGAGAAGAGCATGGTCACACACTTTGGTGCAGACTATTCTGTAAATAGGGAGCAAGTTCATAAATTGGGGGTGCAAAGTGACTTGGGTGTCCTTGTGCAGGAACCCTGAAAGGTTAGCTTATAGGTTGAGTTAATGGTAAGGAAGACAAATGCAATGCTAGTATTTATTTCAAGAAGACGAGATTATAAAAGCAAAGATGTAATATTGAGGGTTTATAAGGCATTGGCCAGACCGTATTTGGTGTATTGTGGGTAGTTCAGGGCTCCATATCTAAGGAAGGATGTGCTGGCATTGGGTAAGGTCCAGAGGAGGATCATGTGAATGATGCCACGTATTCAAAGGGCTGACATATCCCGAGAATTTGATTGCTTTGTGTTTGTGCTCACTGGAGTTTAGGAGAATGGGGAGGAAGGGAGGAATCTCATTGAAACCTACTAAACATTGAAAAGCCCAGAAAGAGTGAATATTTCTAATAGTTGGAAAGTTCAAGACAGCCTCAGAATAGAAGAACGTCCTTTTAGAAACAGAAATGAAAGGAATTATTTAGCCAGAGGATGGTGTATCTGTGGAATTCATTGCCTCCAAGGGCAGTTAGAACTCAATCATTCAGGATATTTAAAGTGGTGGTTGATAGATCTTTGATTAGTAAGGGTGTTAATGGTTAAGTTGAGAAGGCAGAAGAATGGTGTTGAGAGGGGAAATAAATCAGCTATCATTGAATAATAATTGGATGAGTTGAATGGCCTGATTCTGTTTATGGTATCATAGTAACATTCAAACTACACTCTACAGCCTTGTAGAATGGTGAAGCTGATTACTGGGGATCTGTGACCTCAAACTCAGCTTCATATGCCACTTGAACTTCTCATCTGTGGAGGTCAAGCTCCTGGTGTCAGGACATCCCAGGCTGTTTAATGTCTCAGTCTGCTGGCCTTTTCTCCACTGGGGGGGTGGGGACATGGGGGGTGGTCACTGATCCCCACGCTCAAGGGGAGAGACTGCATTTAGATTTCCTGCAGACCGCAGAGCAGATGAGCGTTGATCTGCATTGCAGTCTTACCCGCAGCGCAGGTATTCAGAGACTGCAGCTGTGCCATTGGAAACCTCCCTGGCAACTTTATGACAAGATCACCTAACTGTATCTCTGGAGGATGCCCATGGCTCCCTATGCACAGTGATCTCTCCACCTTGAGCATTATTTTGCATCATATGTAGGTCCTTTTGGCTACCGGGAAACAACCTCCTCATCAGCTTGTTGCTAAACAAAATATGCATTTATATGGTTAAAATTTGCACTCTCAGTGTGAACTGAAGGATTCTACAACAAACAAAATGCATTCTATCATTATTTCTATAGAACTGGAAGTGCAGCAGTTTATAAGCATCACCCATTGGCAGCAATGAGATCAGGTACCAGGTGATCTGTTTGTGATTTAATTCGAGGGCTAAACATGCCTTTGCTCTTTTTCTAAAACTGGGTATCTCCTGTTTCTGTAGGTTTGACGTGTTGTGCATTCAGAGATGCCCTTCTGCACACCACTGTTGTAACGTGTGGGTATTTGAGTTACTGCTGCCTTCCTGTCAGCTTGAATTATTCTGGCCATTCTCCTCCGACCCCTCTCATCAGGAATGCATTTTTTGCCCACAGAACGGCAGCTCACTGGGTGTTTTGTTGTTCTTCGTACCATTCTCTGTTATCTCTAGAGCAGGGTTCTGAATCTTTTTAATGTCATGAATCACTACCATAAACAAAGGGGTCCACGGACTGCAGATCAGGAACCACTGCTCTAGAGATCATTGTGCATGAAAATCCCAGAGAATAGCATTTTATGAGATGCTACAACTACCCCATCTAGCACCAGCAGTCATTCCATAGTCATAGTCTCTTAGATTACATTTCCTGGAAGAGCTCAGCATGCCAGGCAGCATCTATGGAAAAGAGCAAACGGTCAACATTTTGGGCCGTGACCCTTCATCAGACCTGAAATGTTGACTGTTTACTCTTTAGCACAGATGCTGTCTGATCTGCAGTTCCTCCAGTATTTTTTTGTGTGTGTTGCTTTAGAATTCCAAGAGCTGCAGATTTCTTCACCATTCTGGTGTTTGGTCTGAACAACAACTGAACCTCTTGACCATGTCTGCATGTTTTAATGCATTGAGCTGCTGTCACATGATTGGCTGATTGGATATTGGCATTAATAAGCAGATATATAGGTGTACCTATTAAAGTAGCCTCTTACTGTATTAGATCCAGGTTGTAGCTGTATGAAACATTAGTTAGACTGGCCTTGACATCTTCTGGGTATCACACTAGAGGAAAGATGTGGTTACAATAGAGAGAGTTCAGAAGAGATTCACAAGGGACTGCAAGGAATGGAGGGATGTAATTAAAAGGAGAGATTAGATAAATCAGGTTTATTATCACCAGAATATATGACACTGAGGTGTAACCTCAAAGGTTCATACAATAATGAGGGCAAGCTAGGAAAAATGATCAAAGATTCAAACATGTAAAGTACATTTATTGTCAAATCATGTGTAACATGCTGTAAGGTTTCACTGATAATGTAATGGTATACAGTATACAACCCTGAGATTCATCTTCCCTACAGACAGCCATAAAACTCTGGAACTCACTCACAGAAAAACATCAACTCCATCCCCCCACATGCAAAAGAAACTAACTGCACAAACAGCACCAAAACAATGAGTATGAAGCACAGAATATAAAACACAGTATCAAAAGAGTCCAGGCATATTCAGTTCAGCTCAGTGTTCATTATCTGCAGTCTACCCTGATTCAAAATTGCCCGAAATAGCAATGATAAAGGGGCAACCAGAAAGCAGGAACACATCATAATGTGAACTGTGGAGGCCAATCCACAAACCACTTCTCTTAAACCTTGCCCAGGACCCGAACTCCAGCACCATTCTCCAACAGCATCGAGAGAGAGAGAGAGAGAGAGATACTCTTCAAACACAGGAACCTTCCTTCAGAAGCAGTGGCTGGTAGACGGTGCTGAACACCCGCTCACTCTTCGCACTCGCAAGTCTTTTTCCCGGAACAGGGAAGCCTAATACCAGTGGGGACGGGCTTAAGATATGGGGGGAAAATAATTAAAAGGAGATCTGAGGGGCAAGATTTCCCACGCAGAGGATGGTGCGATAAAAATGCAATATTTGAAAGCCCTTTGGCCAGATTCTGAGATAGGAAAGAGTTATGGGCCTAGTATGGGCAGGATAGGTTTGTGTAGACAGACAATATTGCTGCCATGTAAAGGATGGGTCAAAAGAGTCTATTTCTGTATTTTATGTTTCTCTGATTCACCTGTTGTAGGAAACAGAAACAGATCTATCTTTTTCTGGAGACAATAAAGTAAATTAAATCTCTACTAAAGAGGAGAATGTGGTGAAAAATTGCATTGCTACATGGAATTTTGGGGGGCTGGTGTTTAAACTGAAGTCATTTGTAATCTGAAATATTTTATCTGTAATCTGATTAACAGTGGCACTAAGGGATAAAATAGCAAAAAGGTTATACACAATGAAATGAGGATGTGTTCAAAGAAGGCATTAATTTAATAGTAAAGATAGCAGGAGGAATGGGTGTAGAGATGACCATCAGTCATTCAGTGAAGTTGTAATTAAGTCTTCTACTCACGTTCCAGGATGGTTGTCATTGGATTCTGGTTATAAATTAAATCTTAGAAACTCCATAAATCATCGGGAGAGCAAGATTGGTAGTATTGCATGTTTTTCTGAGCATGTTATCATCAAGAAGACATAAATCATATGGGACCAAGCAGGGTGAAGACTGGGAACCTAAAGATAACTTTCAATATCTTGTAATGAGCACATTATGTTTTGTGTGATAATTGATTCAATTTCAATGAACTATTGAAATGTAAGGGAAATTGGTCTCCGACTTTGAGTTGCGGGGTCTTCCTGTTTCTTTCTAGAGTTTGGGAATGCAGAGTGCCATCCAATGGCATGCAAATTTCACCTGGACACTACCTCCAAGATTTTTATTCACACAGCCCTGGCTTTCCATACTTGTGATCCTTTCTGCCCTACTTAAGGGGGATCTGTCAGAAATAGGACACAGCCCAAGGGGTAAGAGTTGAAGTCCCCTCAAAGCCAAGATGTGAAGTTTCCAGCTTTTGGCTGATTTCTGGTCTTCAAGAGTATTAAATCTTGGCCTTGATAATGGTTTTCAATTTTTTGATCTGCTATTGGAGCAAAGAAGGCCCTGTGGGTTACTGCTGTTGTGGTTGGAGCTGCAAGCTGGTGATCTTCAGGGATATTATGAAGGAAGATGGAAAGTTTAGTGTTCAGGATTTGTGCTCATATGCTATAGGCTAATATAAACGTGACAACCGGAGCAACTCTATAAAACTGCAATGGACACTCAGCCTGAGTGGTAACTGGTGTCACAGACTTTGCACTCAGATATACTTGATAATTATTCTCTTAGTACCTTTATTTCTCAATGTAATATCTTTATTGAGAATTATAAAATAGTTCCTTCATCTTGCCATTAGGACCTGATTCTGTGACCTAATGTTCCTAGTCTCTTCAACATGCCATCCTATTCCCTCCTTTGAACTCCCCTCTTCCACCTGTCTAGCCCACTGACTTCACTTCCAATTCCTGACTTGCCCCCATTTTTTTCTCTCTTTCTGTCTCTGTCTGTCTGTCTCTCTGTCTCTGTCTCTCTCTGACTCCTGTAACCACCCACTCCTCATAAACCCCAACCCCCGGCTCATCCCTCGAATTATTTGGTTTATATCTATACTTTGGGTGCCAAGGTAGAGTTATGTCTCTACCAACGGAAGTGTAAGGCACTCCTTCCCTCCGTTAGCCTGCAGGTCACCCTTGGGCAGGGTGTAGCACCTGTTTATTGCCACACTCCCCAATCAGGGTCACGTGAAGCCATGGGAGCAGGTGGTGGATGGTCATATGAGCAGCTGGTCCACATTACAACTCCTGGTTTTGTGACCATTGGCATCAGGCAGACAATTTCTGAAGAGTATTGATAATGACTGGAGTCACCAATCTTGTAAGGACACTGCCCAGAAGAAGGCAATGACAATCCACTTCTGCAGAAAAATTTGCCAAGAACAATCATGGTCATGGAATGCGGCACATAATGAACAAACAATATCCGTACTCTGTAAAGACATATTGAAAATAACGACTTTTCCTGAAGAGCCAAGGCCGATTAAAAGGTGTAAGATGCTCAGAATTTCACAGTGGAGGGCCCAAAAAATGCCTTCATTGACCAATTGACAACAGTCTGAGGTGTCTAAGCTAGCTCAGGCAAGTGATCCCTGTGCAAGCAAACAGTGATATTTTTCTCAGAGCTGAATTAGATGAACGGAATGGATTCACAATTAATATTTCATAGATTATTAAAATTTTGAACTGTTGGATGTAAATTTGAAATGCATACATTAAAACTATTTAGCTTCAGAAATGTTTGGAAATCCCAAGTGTTCAGAGGTTTTGCTGACTTTAGTCTTTATGTTTCTCCATTTTCAAGGTTGCCTGCTCATTGTTGTGGGTGTTGAATGGGTACATGGTCAGGAGCACGGTTGAGAACAACAGCTTAGGAGTGTGTGCAGGTTTATAGTCAGACCCAGTGCCTACAGATGTCTGGTTTCTGTTTCCCACAATTCCAAACAAACCCACTGCACTCAATATCCTACTGCCATTAAACTTACTGAGTTCACTGCAAAATGTATTAAACTATTGGGTAACCCATAAAATAAACATTAGAGTAACCTTGGATAGTTCAGAAAATTTGCTAGTCTGCTTGTGCCAAGGTCCGTAAGGGGCCATATAAATGGAGTTTTACTGTGTTAACATGCATTTTAGGATAAGTTGGAACAGCATTGTGATTCAGTTGGCAAGAGTCACATTTTTGAGTCTGAAACCAACAACTGAAATCAATGCAAGCAAGCAAAACACACACACACACACACACACACAGATCCTAGCCACATACCCACCTCACACTCTCAGCAATAAGCAGGCATCCTTGCAAATGCAGCTTGATTCCATTGCCAGGGGTCATATATGGGGGTCAATGTACCCTCAAGCTGCACATCCTAGAAAGATGGCAGAAAGCAGAGCACCTCAGGGACCCTGCACCTTGTGAAATACTCAGACAGCTCTGGAGACCAGTATTGAAATCTGTTCATTGGAGTTGTAAAGCAGGTCACAATACCTGCTGCTCCATTCAATGTTTAAAGTAAACTTATTATCAAAGTTCATATGCTTCACTGTTTACAATCCTGAGATTCATTTCTTTGTGGGCATACTCAATAAATCCATCATAAAATAATAACCATTTTAGGATTAATAGGCATTGATAGTACAAAAGAGTACAAACTGTGAAAATACAAAACAAGAAATATTAGTCATAAATAAATAAGCAATAACTATTGGGAACATGAGATGGAGAGACCTCGAAAGTGAGTCCATGGGTTGTGGGAATGGTTCCATGATGGGGTAAGTGAAGTTATCCCCTTTGGTTCAAGAGTTTGATGTTTGAGGGGTAATGACTGTTCCTGAACCTGGTGGTGTGAGTCCTGAGGCTCCTGTTCCTTCTTCCTGGTGGCAAAAGCAAGAAGAGAGCATGACCTGGGTGGTGGAGATCCTTGATGATGGATGCTGCATACCTGTGACAATGCTTACTCTAGATGAACCCAATGGTGAAGAGGGTTTTACGCATAATAGACTGGACTGTACCCATTACCTTTAGAAGGATTTTCCATTCAAGGGCATTGGGATTTCCATACCAAGCTGTGATGCGGCTTGTCAATAATCATCATCATCATCAGTGATCACTCTTAGTCAAGTATGACTCTTCTCCTGGTTCATCTGGTCTCTTATGGATCTGGAGATGACTTCAGAGGCTGATCTGTGATCCACAAGTCCTACTGCAGTGTTGGCAGGTGTGGGTAATTGAAGTGGTGGTGAGTTAACAGTCTCTCCTTATGTTGAGTCTTAACGGCATGGTGGAGGTATTCTTCGAGCAATGCAGTCTTCTCATAGAGAGTCCTTCTTCATCCCTCCCTATCCCATGCTAATTCTTCCCATTCACTCAGATTAATGTGACACTTCCTCAGGTGGGTCTTGAATTTGTCCTTCAACTATCTTTTCTTCCCTCCAGGAGTGCACTTTGCATCTTTCAGTTGGCTGAACAGGAGTTGTTTAAGGAGGCTGGAGTCAGGCACACAGGTGACATGGCCGACCCATTGCAACTGGTGTGAAGTCAAGATTGTGGCTACGGAATTAATGTTAGCTTCCTCCAGGATGCTGGAGCTGGTACGCCTGCTCTTCCAGCTAACACTCAGAATTTTTCAGAGGCATCTTTGATAGCAAGTTTCTAGGGATTTTATATGCCTTCTGTATGCTGTCCGTGACTCCACTCCATATTGCAAGGACAGGAGTGCCATAGCTTTATAGACCAAAAGTTCAGTGTTGGTCTTATTATCCCAATCTTCAAAAACCCTCTTTCTCAGCCTGGTGAAAGCTCCACTCACACATCCTATTATGCAATTTATTTCAAGGTCAATATTGGCTCTTGAAAGAAGGCTGCCAAGAGGAAATGATCTGTGGGAATGTTGTCAACTTGGATGGTTGGCAGTTCAGGAGCTTGATCTGGAGCAGGTTGGTGCAGGACTTGGGCTTTCTTCATGTTTAGATCAAGTCCTAGGAGCTTCTACTCTCTGGCAAAAGCATCCATTATGAACTGCAGATCCTCCACAGAGTGACCTACGATGGTGTTGTCATCTGCATTTTGAAGCTCCATAATGGAAGTAATTGACACTTTGCTCTTTGCTTTGAACCTGTTGAGGTTAAAGAGCCCTTCATCTGTCCTATAGAGAATCTGATCTCCTTGTGGGAGGTCTTGGCCTTTGAGATGAAGAATAGTTGCAATGAAACAGGCGAACAGAGTTGGGGCAATGACGCATCCCTGTCTGACCCTGATATCAACCTCAAAATGAGCTGTTTCGAAGTCACTGTTGCTGATAACTGTTGCACTCATGTCATTGTGTGAGAGCTGCAGGATCTTGAGGTATTTCTCCGGGCACACGATTTTAGACAGTACCTGCCAAAGGGCAAGATCATTTACAGAGTCAAATGCTTTTGAAAAGTCTATGAAGGCCATATAAAGAGAGATTTGGCAGGAGATCTTCGGCCAGAGGTGAAAGCTGGTCACATAAAATTCAGTGAATACCTTTCCTGTTGCAGAGAGGAGGGAGGGAGAGCAGGGTCAATTTTGTCACCACAAAGTACACTGCAGATGCTGTGGTCAAATCAAGACATACAAAGAAGCTGGATGAACTCAGCAGGTCGGGCAGCATCCGTTGAAAGAAGCAGTCAACGTTTCAGGTCGAGACCCTTCGTCAGGACTAAAGAAGGAGGGGGCAGGGGCCCTATAAAGAAGATGGGGGGAGGGTGGAAAACCAATCAGAGGAAAGATCAAGGGGTGGGGGAGGGTATAGGCAGGAGAGGTGAAGAAGGAATCTAAGGGGAAAGCACTATGGGTAATAGAAGAAGGCAGAGTCATCAGAGGTGATAGGCAGCTCCAACCCCTTGGTATTCTCATATACCATCTGGGTAGTCTCCAGCCCCTTGGTATGTATGTCCGTACATGGCCTCCTCTACCGCCATGATGAGGCCAAACTTCAGTTGAAGGAACAACATCTCATATACAGTCTGGGTAGTCTCCAGCCCCTTGGTATGACATTGAATTCTCCAAATTCCAGTAATTCCCTCCCTCTCCCTTCCCCCATCCCAACTTCACTCTGTCTCCTCTTCTAGCTGCCTATCACCTCTCATCACCCCTTGATCTTTCCTCTGATTGGTTTTCCACCCTCCCCCCACCTTCTTTATGGGGCCCCTGCCCCCTCCTTCTTTAGTCCTGATGAAGGGTCTCGACCTGAAATGTTGACTGCTCGTTTCAACGGATGCTGCCCGACCTGCTGAGTTCATCCAGCTTCTTTGTATGTCTCAGTTTTGTCACCCTATTTGAAGAGACTGACAAGCAGGGCATCCCTGAGTTCAGCTGGAATCTTCTCCTGGTCCCAGATCCCAATAAGCAGTTCAAGATTATCAATATATTCTTCACTACACATCTATATAAGTTTAAGCTGCCATGGAAGTTTTAGATGTCATGCTGAAACTTTGCAAACTCCTAAGGAAGCAGAGACGCTGCCGTGATTTTTTCCTAAATGCACGTATGTTCGGGGTCCTAGGACAAGTCCTCCAAAATGATAACATTGGGGAATTTAAAGTTGCTGATCCTCCATTGAGGACTGGCTCATGGACCTCTGGTTTCCTCCTCCTGATGTCAATAATTAGATCGCTGGTTTTGCTGACATTGAGAGACGGATTGTTGTTGTGGCACCATTCAGCCAGATTTTCAATCTCCCTCCTACTGTATATGGCCTTATTGTACTGGAATGCCCTGTCCCAGAGCTTCATAAATAAAAAAAATATTTATTTTATTCTATTGTGGCCATAGATGGACTAGATTATGTGATCTAGGCAGTAAAGTTGATTTCTGCAGAAGTTGCCCTCACTGTTATGAAATACTGTGGAACACAACTGGGAATCAATGAGAATATCGAAATAAAGCTGTTTCCGTGCCTGGATCATCAGTCAGGATGCACCTGATGAAATCTTTCATGTGTAGCAGAATGAACACAAGCTTCCGTATGGAATGTTTGTTTCTTTCTGACCCAAATTAGCGCTCACTTGTCACTGTGGTGAGCCTTTGTGAGTCTCACTTAACCATGCATGTAATTGTTGTTCATTCTACATGGATCTACACAATGTAATTCAAGACAGGGTATCCTTTTCCTGTCAGCCAGATCAATCCATAGCAAAGTAGAATAGCACAGACACGTAGACAAATAGCTCTCAACTCCCCTCTGATGCTACACTCTATTTCCTGTTTCTGACCTCAATGCATTCAGGGGAAGTTCAATCGGGCAAAGCTCACCAAAGCAGTTCACAGCACTGTAGTAATTTTGTGCATTGCCCTGTACTTCTGCTGCAAAAAAAAACAAATTTCATGACATATTATATGTTTCTGATGATAAACCTGATTCTGATATGGGTCTCAATTGTGGACTAAGAGTAGGAAAGGAAGGGAGAGGGGTATCATGGCTGGTAAAAGGGGAAGGGAGGGTGCTGAGTGTGAAAAACCAGAGGGGCTTTCTGTAATGATCAATAAACTAACTAGAATCAAATGACCTTGCCTGGTGTCTCAGGGCTGGGTGCGTTAGCACCCCGTGGCCACTCTCCACCCATGACACTCCCACTCTACCATCTGTCCCACAACTCTCCACCCTCACCACTCCCAACAATCTTTGCCTCTGGCAGAGAGTGGTGAATCTGTGGAATTGGTTGCCACGGTTGGATATGGAGGCTAAGTCTTTGGGTATATTTAAGGCAGAAGTTGATAGGTTCTTGATTAGTCAGGACATGATGGGATAAGAGGAGAAGGAAACAGATTGGAGCTGAGAGGGAAAGTGGATCTGCCGTGATGAAATAGCTGAACAATCATGAGGGACCAAATGGCCTAATTCTGCTCCTAGATCTGATGGTCTATCGTCTTACTTTACCTAAGACTTGCACAGTACTGTATGGACAGGTGATCTATCCTGTTTGTAGTTTCCTTAAAAGTTACTGAAGATTATCCTATACTCTCTTTGTTTAAAATAAAAAAATCACTTCTATCTGCCCCACCACTTCTGTTTGATTGCAGTTCCTTTATTCTGCCTGTTTGCCACATGTTCATGTGCTCCTGTAAATTAGTTTATTTCCTCTAAAGGAATGTTGTCCTTTTTGATGCTTTGAGCATTATTGAGCAAAGGTGCTTTGATGAGAAGGATTTGTGGCTCTTCAACATGTTGAAAGGCTGACGAGAAATCTGAATGGACACTGAACCCATGAAAACTACCTCCCTACTTTTTCTTATTTATTTTTATTTTTGTACTGCTTATTTGAATTAAATATTATATATATATATTATTTTGATTCACTCCTGGAATTATTTGGGTGTTAATATTCTCTAAGACAAGTTATTGGAGGAGTTCGGATTTGGTCGAATCATGATTGTTATTTATTGCCAGGCTTGCAAGTCTGGTGGACAGCCTGACCACAGGGATTCAGGGAGGATAGACGGACAATTTGACTTAAATGAACAGATGTCATTATGTGGTCCAAATTCTATTTCTTTTCTCAGTGTGAGCTCAGTCCTGTCTGTGTCTTTATTTGAATACTTTCAACAGTATTTCCTTAGGTTCTCAAACTATTTTAAAAGTTCATTTAAAAGCCAGTTGCTTCCTTCTGAAATGCTGGGAAATGAAAGCATTAACTTCTCTGTATGAAGGCAACAAGTACTTTAGAAATACTTAACCTTGAGCTCTTTTCTTATTTAAAGGAATCTTTTCTGCAGGTCTGGTTGCACTTTTTTTCAGGCAATGATGGAATTAACACTTTTTGTGCAATTCCAATTGCATTTAAGTCACAGTCATGTCAATTCCTGACTGTTCCATCACAGGGTCTCTGCTCAGCAGTGAAATTGGAGAGGCCACCCAATTGCCATTCGTGAAGAAATGTTTTCATCTGCTTTGATTTCAAGGAGGAGCAAGCACCATCTTGGGCATTGGGATTTACCAGCTTTGTTGGTTTCTGTATGTTGAAGCAGTCCTTAACTTGTCTGTAAGAGCCTGCATTAATAACTTGTATCTTTTGTGCAAAAGAGAGAGGCTTCCATTCCTCTAGTGTGCAGGTATCTGTGGGTCACAGTTTGGCCTTCTTCAGCAAGGGTCATATTTCCAGGAAAAAGGTATGATTCCTATATCTCAAAGGTGTTGGCACCACATGGCAGGTAGAATGACTGCATCTGCCTGAGATAGTGGTGGATCTCAGAAGTAATCGAGCTTCTTCTTCCCTGGCTCCTCACAACAGTGCTTGGAAAACATTGAGAGGCCCGAATTACGACATTGGCATCTTTCACAGGAGATGTTGCCTGCATCAGTTTGTGGAGACACTTGGAGAAATGTGCAAGGCAGATGTAATATCCTTATCATTGCCCTCTGGGCTTTACATAGCCTTTGAACATGAAGGTGGGTGTTGGAATGAAGGGAAGAGAAGCAGAAGGATTTAGAGGCTGAGGGCCATGAGATGGAACCTGGGAAGCAGCAGAAATAAGAGGAACAGGAGGAAGGCAGCAGCTGCCAATGCAATGGATTTGCTAATTGGGAACCGTTTTACGTCCCAGCTCAGGGGAAGAGACTAGCTGAATAGAGCACTATCATAGATAGACAATTTACATAAAGCATCTGCAGAGTAACATTAGCCAGTGCAAACCAAGAGACTGGAACCCTTAATGCTAACATAATGCACCAATAATCCCTTCCCATCGTGCTGTGCAGAGCAATCAGCAGTAAATAAAACTCTCCAGAGTGTAATTCCCTGATTCAGTCCCATACATGGCTTAGTAGAGGTTCTCTGTATTTCCTGATGAGTACACCTTTAACAGATAACCATTACCTCTGAACAAATTCCACTTTCCTCATGTCAGCCCAACTCCATCTGCTGCTTAACGTCAACATTGGACAGTTACTTTTGTAACAACAGTTGAGAGTCTTTCATGTGAGAACATGGTGAGCCGAGTGGTACTGAATGCATCGAGAGGCTAGCAACTCAAGTAAGGGAAGCTCTCTGCCATTCTGCAATGAGAAATCTCTCATGAGCTTCCAGTTTAGGCAAAAGCCATTGCACCAAATGACCATTTCAAGGTGCCCAATGGGTCACGACTGACAGAGTCTCGGCATTAATAGCACAACACCTCACTCGGCTTGCAAGAGTTAGACCTGTTGTAGTGGAATGTCACTCATTCCTCTGTGTGTCATCGCTTTTCACTCATAAGCGGCTCAGAAGAAGCTGTCGCACTTGATCTCACTCATAAAGGGAGTTACAACAGAATGGGGCAACGTATGGGAGTGGAAACAAATTCTCTGTTTTCCTCCCTCTTCGAGGAGACCCCCTCAGAGGTGGGTTTCTTGAGCACAGGCAGAGAAGAAAAGAAGTCAAATAAATAGGAAGTGTGAGGTCACGCATAATCCTTGACAAAATAAAGTGACAGTTATGGTATGTGCACTTGTAAAATATGCACAAAATATCTGTAATTCTTCAACATTGTTGATTATGAAATGCTTAGTACTTTATAGCACGTACAAACCGTTTCAAAATATTTCTTGATGAACTTGTGACCTCTGTTTATAAAGGGTATGATTTGACATTGGGAGGTAAGTGAAGCAGCGTTTAGCACATCATAAATAGTTGAAACCCAGTCTCAAGACAACAGCGCCCAGTGATATTTCATTCTCTACAGTGGGGTATATTGCAGGGAATATGTCTTCCTTTCCTCAAGGTACACTAAATTTATTCCGCTTTGGACAATGGCTTGGGCAGGATGCTTGATAAACTGTTACAGCCTAATGCCTTCACCCAAAACTTGAGGTGGGCATTAAGACAAATATTGACACAAAGCATAATTTCTAGCCATCATCTGGCTATCAGTTCACAGCTTTGAGGAACTAATTCTCCCTTGTGGTTCTTGTTCAATATTAGACATCATTTCAATCACCTTCTTGCTTGTTTAAGAGAGAATAAAAAAATGCCTGCTTCTAATCCTTTCTCATTCAAATTAGTCAGATACCTGAGAGGAGATGGCACTGACATGAGAATATTGCATCAATCAATGGTCAGAATGATTAACAAAGTATCTTATCCCAGCATCACCTCAGTAACTTATGAAGCCAGCTTCAAATACCGCTTTTTAATCAGCTTCCTATTTTTGTTCATTAATTATTCTGCAATCAACTTTGAAGTGCAAAGTTTCTGAACAATCTAGGCGGAGGTATCCTGGGGGAATGGTCTGCTGACTGGTTTAGTTTATTTTCAATATTTTATCTCTGCATTAAATTCTAACAAAGATGTAAAAAGATCTTTAGGTGCAGTGGCAGGCTGGCTGGATACTGTTTCAGTTCCTATGCATAATAAAGCATTTAATGAAACTTTAATTTAATTACAACACTGCCTACTGCTTCCACACTTGGCAAAATGCCTCAAAAAAATTTTTCTATTAATGTTAGCCATAACTACTCACTGTTTTCTCTGTAGAATCCAGCACATAATGGTGTCAGGTATAGACTGAATAAGCCAAGGATTGTATTCCATGCAATCATTATTCGGTGGCTGTCAAGCAGGACAACTTTCTAATCTATTTGTAGTAAGGTCTCTCCAGTGGTGGTGTTGGAGGATTATGTGGATGCAGAGCTTATGGCTAGAATTAATTTTAAACTACCTCTGTTCAGCAAGCTTGTAATTGGTTCAATCTTATTTTCCCCATTAAGTTTCTGTGAAAGTCATTTTCCTCAAATTTTACTACCCAGTGAGAAATCCCGAATGTTCTGGATGAGGGAGGAACGTGGAGGACCCAGCGAGATACAATGGTCACATGGAGAATGTACAAGCACAACACGGAGAGCACATAAGGTCAGGAATGAGCCTGGTTCACCAACTGTGCTAGCTGTACTAACTCTGCTGCAAAATGTGTTTTGCTGTGGTAACAGCTTCTCCATTCACAGTATAAATGTATCATCAGCTTTATGAGCCCATAGGATATATTGGATTGCTGTAGTGGTTACTTGTCATTTGACTCTATAGTATGGGAGCAAGCTCTTTGGCCCAACTCTACCTGAACTAGTCTAGCTGCTTGTGTTTGAACCATATCCTGCCAAACCTTTTCCATCCACGTATTTTGTAATTTTACCCACTCCTGCAGGTTCCTCTGGTAACGTTCCATATAGCTGTCACTATCTGTGACCCTCGGGTCCCCTTTAAAACTAGCTGCTCTCAAAAACATATGTCCTCTAGTATTAGACTTCCCTTTCTTGAGAAAAAGGACAATAATCATTCACACCAGACATGATTTTATATCACTCTGTAGGTCACCCTTCAGCCTCCTGTGCTCAAGGGAAAATAGTCCCTGTCTATCCAGCTGCTTCTTACAATTCAATCACTCCAATCCCAGTAACATCCTCGTAACTCTTCTCTGCTTCATTCCCAGATTAAGTATATCCTTCCTGTAGCTCAGTGATGGGAATGCCACACAATACATGAAGTTTGGGCCCAGCGGCTTAGATCTATATTCTGACAGAATGTTAGATTGAATTCCAAAATGATGTTTGAGAGTTTTATAAAATCTACAAGTTAAAAGCTGGTATGTAAAATTCTCTATTAAAATCTATTAAAATCAATTTACTGATGGTAAAGGCCCTGATTCTTGATGTCCTTCCAACCTTATCTGATCCAGTCTATCTCAGACTCTGAACATAAACCAAAAAAATTGACTTTTGTCTCTTGATTTACTCTGGCAGCCAACTGAAAGCATTGTAGCAAGCTGTTATTGCAGAAGCCTGAAGGAGATTCATTGTCACTTTTCCAGGACAAACAGCCCAAGGGGAAAATGCCAATTTTGTATAGATTGCCCAGACCCTATAATGAAAAGGCAAAAATGTACACCCCAGGCTGAGTACTTAATTTGTTCAGTTCAATTTGCAGTAATGTAAGAAGTTGGCACATTCCTGGGAAGTTAAGCAACAAGGGGGTGAAGCGGAAAATATCAAAGTAATCTACTTTACAGGAAGTAAAAGCAAATTTGATTAGAGTGTGATATGAAATGGATCTTAGAGATGGTGTTCAATGTGGGGCTACTTCTATGCTGTAGCTTTATAATGCAACTAACCAGGGATGTCGTTAACTTCAGCAGCCAGGTGATTCTGTAGAGGGATGCACGGGCATAGGCATCATGTCTATCTTTTTAACATTCAGAAACTTCTCAATCCAACTAGATTTTAATTCTCTCTATGGATTCTCAACTGCTTTATGGAAGGTGTATCTATTAATTTTTCCATATGTATATATTAACAGATTTATTACACACACACACATTTGTACATACACACACACACATTATATATATATATATATACACACATACAATATTATATAATATTGGGTGATGGGGTGGAGTTACATCTTTACCAAAGGAGGCATAAGGTGCTCCTTTCCTCTGCAAGCCTGCAGGTCACCCTTGGGCAAGGTGTAGCACCTACTTAGCCCCACGATCAGGGTATGTGAAGTCATGGAGGCAGGTGGTGGATGGTCATAAGAGTAGCTGGTGCAGATCACAAGTCCTGGTTATGTGACCAGGCAGACGATCTCTGAAGAGTCTTGATAGTGGCTGGGGTCGCCCCTCTTGTAAAGACACTGCCCAAAAGAAGGCAATAGCAAACCACTTCTGCAGAAAAAGTTGCCAAGAGCTATCATGATCAAAAGCCATGATTGCCCATGTCACACACATTGTGCATCATTATGATGATGAATTATATCGTATAATAAATAAATAAGGCCAATGAATGACCCTCCTCTCCCTACCATCAGAAGCATTTCATAAGATCTTTTAAATGTTTGACTCACTTTCATTGTCAAGCTTTCCATAAGAGGCTTATTTGGGGTTGATGGGAGGAAGGGGAAGGGTCGTGTAATGTCTCTCTAGATTCCCACCTCCAGTGCTGTCTTTGTGCAGTTTGCTTATTCTCCTTGTGACCCCAGGAGTTTCTTCATTTCCTCTTGCATCCCACAGGCATGGGCTGTTAAATTAATTGTCTGACGTAAATTCTCTCTGGTATGGGTGAGTGGAAGATTTTGAGAAGCAACTGAGAGAGATGTGGAGAAAGTAAAATAGGTTTAGTGTAAAGATTTGTGTAAATGGCCCACTCAGTTGTCAGAGCACTTTCTGTGCTTATTCTGTGGGTTTTACATTTTAGATTTCCCTTTTGTTGGGGGTTCAATGGTATTTTTTTTACCATCTGCAGTTAAACTGACTGGTTATTGAACTTGTTCAGTGCATCATTTGAAGTGATAGCTTTCCAATAATCCTTTGTGTCCATATCTGCATTTATGAGATATTAAATACTTGTAAAAATGCCTGCAGTATCCCCTTTTCTAAATCCTTTTCAAATTTGTAACGTAATCCATCTAGAGATCTTTCTATCTTTGAGTTTGATTACTTTATTTGTAAAGCAGAGGAGTTTTGAATCATTTCATTTTCATTTGTAGTAAAGTTAATCATGTTGATGCAGTGCATCTTAAATCATCAGATTTCAAATCAAACAAAATGATTATCCATGTATAATTCATTTAACAAAATAATTTTAGGATATTATGAATATTCATAGGCATAGTACTTTATATTGGCTAAAGAGAGGAAAGAAGATAATGCCAGATGTAAAATCTGTGCACCATAAAGAAACAATTTGGAAAAATAATGTTGTCGAGGTGATTCTAGAAATGAGAACAGATTATGTGTATAAAGTGCTGAGTCTGTACTGAGTTTCTTTTTTTTAGGCTCTGCAGTATTGCTTGCCAATGTGCTGCTGTTGGCTCTGCTTATGGATACCTTGTCTGGAAAAAGAAAAGGAAATGTGCAGCGAATACTGAAGTATGTGCTTGGCTGAGCCATTGGCTCTGTGTAAGCTGTGAGTTATGCATGAGTTTCAGGACAGTCATAAATGAATGGAGGAAAGGCAGAGCCAATGAATGATAGGTAACAGCTCTGAATGATTGTGTTAGTAAATGAGTTATGTTGGGCTAATGCATTGCTCAGTGTTGGAAGCTCGAGCTGGTGATTGGTGGAATATACATTTGGAGTCAACTTGTTTTAACTTCCAAATTGAGTATAAGTGGGACGAAAAATGAATAGAAACTCAAGTGCTTTAAACGTTTGTTGAGATTGCAGTGGAAAGCCCCCATTCTATTTTGGCTGGAGCACACAAACATTTCTGTAGCAGAGAGCAAAAGACTTTGACCATACCTACAAGATCCAGGAACAATTTATGACAATGCACCCATATTCCAGAGGGCAACATCACTGCTCCAGTCTCTATTGCTCAAACCTCTTTCTACCAATTTACTGCCTGTCTAGTCCCTTTGTTTCCCAAGCAACTCTCATTTTCACAACCCCATTGATCCAATGCTGAGATGGAAGATTATGGAACCCCTTTTGGCTGTGTGATGCTTCTCTCATATCACTAATGAATTACACTACCTGTTACAGTCACAATGCAACTCCACTTTAAGAATATTCTGTGTGGTCTAGTCAAGATGGAATGGGGACGTTGCACCACCATCCCAGTGTATCTCTACAGCATAGTAGTCATTTTCTTCCTCTTCCTACTTATTCTTCATTTGGAAGTTGAAACAAGTTGGCTGGCACGGTGGTATAGTCATGCGACTCCAGGGATCCAGTTTCAATCCTGACCTCTGACTACAGTCTGCAATGAGTTTGCCTCCTTTCCTTGTAACAGCATGCATTTTCTCTTGGTGTTCTGATTTCTTCTCTCATTCCAAAGTCATACTAGTAAATTACTTGACTACCATATAAGTGCAGGCTACACCTCAAATAGGTGGGTGGCAGGGAAATCTAGGGAGCTTATGGCCATCTGGAACAAAATGTTTTTCATGTAAATATGGGAAGTTGGAAATGACAAGATTTCTCTTTGAGGAAGCTTAGACTCAATGGAGCAATAGCTTCCTGCTATGGCATAAGGAGAGACAAGAAGAAAATTAATTAACATTTATTGAGAGCAATTCTAGATGGATAATATCTCTCAATCTCCATAACTCTGCTGCAGCTATGAATTACAAGATGCGAATTTGCTTTCTTTATAGTGAGAGATCTTCTTCCATACAATGCATGCTGTATTTTAGGGAGCTTAATTTAATCAATTATCTTAGGGAGATTAGTTTAGTCCATCTGGATTTCTGTGCTAATGATCTGAGTTTGTTATACTGTAGCTGAATTCCTTGATACAATGTGCAATATGAACAGAACAGGTGGAAGTGATTTTCTCAATAACCATTTCATTTTCTGTGCTGGTGGACACAATAATGGCATTAGAATTTTCATGAGGAACATTGGATCAACTAGACAAAGTGCTCAATAATATCAACTCTACTGGTCCATCATATCAACACATTGCTTCTCTCCCCAAGTACACATTTATACAGAAAATTAAAAAAAATACATTTGACAGAAATTGAAAATGAAATAAAAAATACAGGAAATATTCAGCAGATCAGGTACTATTGTCAGATATAAAATATAATGATCAAGAGATAGAAACAGAAATGGGGTTTTTGGTCCATTCCCTTTGCAGTGAACATTAAACACTAATTTTTTGACATGAATCCTACTCTAACCTATTTCACCCACATTCTCACAATCTCTTTCCAGATTCCAATACTTACTTACACACTAGTGAAAATTAACCTGCCAACCTGTACACTGGATATGGGAAGAAACTGGAGCATCTGGAGAAAGCCCATGGAGTTGCGACGAGAACATGCAAACTCCACATGGCACTGGAGTTTTGGGTTGACTCACTTCTGGAGCAGGGAGTGGGGGAGGGCAGTAGCTCTACCAGCTGCACTATTGTATCATTTAAGATTAATGACTTGAAATATTAGACTTGTTTCTCAGTCTACAGCTGCTGCTTGACCTGCTGAGTGTTCCAACGCTTCTTGTACCCACTGCTGTGCTCACGAGAAGCTAAATCTTGCTTCCTTAACCAGTTCATTGTATTGCCATGAACACTTGGGAATGTTTGTAAATATTTGAGAGCATGGCATAGCTGCCTGCTCAGTGGAAATTCACACCATCACACTTACTTGCATTGACGATGGCAACATTGTACTTCTTGTGAATATCATTGAGCACACATTCATGAACTGAGCTACAGTGACTACTTAATGTATATTAGAATTCTACGTAAATAAAAAGTGAATAGGTGTAATCAATATGATGGGTGTCATGAAGTATGCTGGCAATACCAGAACCCAAGTGCAGAGGAAAGACAGACTCTGATGTAAAGGCAGTGGCTAGAGTTTATTATAACAATTCCAAAAGGACATCAATGGCTCGGCTGAGCGACACCATGAGAAGTAACATTCTCAAAACTATGATCCCATGATTAGCTGTAATCAGGCATCCCCTTAAATAATACAAGTAACACATAACCCCCGAGCCTGTCAAAATAATCTTAACAAGTTTAAACAGAAAGCACCAGGAGACCACATTACAAAGAGTGAGTCGCTTGAGAAAAACACAAGGAATTTTAACTGATTAATGACTCTCATTAAACAGCAATTAACTAATTCTGGTGCTTTAAAAACTTTGGAAATTTGGAATGCTCTCTGGTGCCCCACACAGGCCTGAAGCGCTCATTACAATGGTGTCAATATTCTGGGCATATTAATGGAAAGGCACACATTAATGATCTCAATCTACATTAATGTCCAAGTATATGTTGGTATATAAATGAGCATAAATTGCCCAGTTGTCCTGCCAAAGGGTTTCATCCGAACATGTCGACTATGTGTTTTACCACAGATACTGCCTGGCCTTCTGAGTTCCTCCAGCATTTTGTGTGTGTTGCTCAGATTTCCAGCATCTGCAGATTTTCCCTTGTTTATAAATTGTCCAGTATTCATTTTGTGTCTGAGATACCTTAGTGGCATTGGTGGCATCTATTCTGAATCCATTTAATGGCAAGTATCAACTTTTGCGCATGTTTCCATTGAAATAAATGCCAATCCTAATCTATCTCTAGTAATTAAGGAGAGAGACTACAGAAACTTGGATGTGGATAGAAATTTATTCTCGAATTGGGTTCAGCACACTAATTCAATTCTGGACCAGCAGTATGAGCAAGAAGTAAGATATTGGTGTGTGGACTAAAGACAGGAGTTTCATCGACATGGTGATTCATCTTTAGAGAAAGATTAATCAGCATGTTGAGGTGAGGGTTGGGCCGGTTCTGCTCACTGCTCTGTGACATTTACTTGGCTCTGCGCTGAACTGAAGCTGAAGATGTGGCCTGCTCCGGCTGCTCCAGGATCCATGTCTGTGGACTCACCTTTATTCTGAATGCTATTTGCTCACTTTTGTTATTTGCATGATGTTTTTTTTTAATTCTCTCTGCATGCTGGGTGTTTGACAGTGTTCTTTTTTATGGTATTAACATGAGAAAATCTGCAAATGCTGAAATCCAAGCCACACACACAAAATGCTCAGCAGGCCAGGCAGCATCTGGGGAGAAGAGTAAACAGTCGATGTTTACTGTTTTCCATTGATGCTCCCTGGCCTTCTTTCCTTACAGGCTCTTTTGGGTTTCTTCATTTTGTGGCTGTCTGTAAGGAGCTGAATCTCAAGGTTGTATAACATATACATACTTTGATAAGTGCACCCTGAACATTGAACTTTGAAATATGCTAATGTCTGTGCAATAATTATTCATGCCCTCTAACACAGTTACCTGCTAACTTGAATCAAGAGGAGATCTAAAGCAAAGGAGAAGGTATGAAGAAACTAAGGAACTTTAATTTTGGTTTTGTTGCGAATATTTATTTTGCTAACAATTTATCAAAAAGCCAAGATTTTGCCACCATTTGTATATTATATACATGTATTTCTTTAAAACTTGTGCTCAAATTCAATAGTGCTGGCCCAGCAGTGCCATTTCATTTAAAGCCAATGTATTCAATAAAACTGCAGTGTGTCTTACCTTTGGAAAGATTTACTGGACAGAAGTTAATTTACTGCTTTTTTTCTGTCTTTCTGGAATTAAGCACCTGATCTTACTTATTTCTAATTAACTGTGGAGAACAGCTGATGTATTAAGACACAATCTGGAGATGTACATCTTACATACAGTACATACTGCAAAACGTGAACAATGCTTCTGTCTCAGAGAATCCTCTGTCCAAGTGAGCAAAACTTAATTAATTGTTCATCCATCATTCTAACAATATTTGGTGATATATCCAATACCCTAAATGATCAGTTAATTTCTTTGCCTCGGTGCCATGGACAGAAATGTGTTAATGTTTTAGGTTAATGACCTTTCTTCAGGGGCACCTGCCATGCCAGATATTCTTGCCTTCAAAGGTCTTGAAGACCTTAAAGGATCAGTTAATTTCTTTGCCTCAGTGTAAAAATTATAATTAAATTAAATGCTTCACAACAGACATCCTTTTGCCAAAAGCAGAGCTTCAGGATGTCCTGGAGAACCAAACTTTCCGGTACGTCCAATTTCAAATTATTTTCTTCTTGCTCACTGTCATGCAGACTGCCTAGATTGTTGTCGATACCTATCTGTTATTGGGCCTTGTAGTCTATTCAGGCGTAGCTTTGCTCAGACTCTTCGGATTCCAAATGTCTTCTTAACATATTGTCAAACTAAATATGAGTTTCATTGTGGAGATGGTTAGGAAATGTGGCAATCCATTTGCTTAATTTTAATTACATACAGTGCATGGCTTATACAGTATCTATCATTGTGTGTATATATAGAATTAATCAGGTCACACAGGTTCCTTAAAGTTGTCAAAGCCAGGGGTGGTAATGGGGCAAGCTCCCACTATTAAATTATTAAATGCTCTCAATGGCGTACATCTCAAGTGGCCTCTGCCAACCGTCCAGCTCCCAGCCTTCATGTCTGGCTTAACTGCTAAGCTTGGCAGAACTGTTTCTACTGACAGGAGAATGGGCAAAGGTGAGTTTACTGGTGCTTTAAAACCAGTCGCTTTGGGCAGATGAGGCTCATCAGCTGTGGCTGGCAGCTCTTCCAGGAGAAGAAAAGCTCCCTCTGCAATTGGATCCTCGACTTCCTAACCAGAAGACCACAATTGGTATGGATTGGTGATAACATCTCCTACTTGCTAATGATCAACACCGGTGCACCTCAGGGGTGTGTGCTTAGCCCACTGCTCTACTCTCTATATACCCATGACGGTGTGACTAATAGTAGTGGGTATGTCACATCTGGAATTATTTCCGGGTAGCAGACAATTTCCTTCCACGCTGCTCTGACGTATTGGGAAATCACGTACTAGGCAAGTTACAGTAGTATTTTGCCATTGCTTTCTGCTGGGTGAGTTTTTTTTTAAGAGATCAGCAGCTCTTAATTGGAGACGGCTGGATTCAAACTCAGTACCTCTTGCCCCAAGATCCAGCGCTTATGTCACTACGCCACCAGCCGGCTTGTGTGACTAGGTATAGCTCAAATACTATCTATAAATTTGCTGAGGATACAACCATTGTTGGCAGAATCTCAGATGGTGACAAGAGGGTGTACAGGAGTGAGATATGCCAACTAGTGGAATGGTGTTGCAGCAATAACCTGACACTCAATGTCAGTAAGACAAAAGAGCTGATTGTGGACTTCAGGAAGGATAAGACGAAGGAACACATACCAATCCTCATAGAGGGATCAGAAGTGGAGAGAGTGAGCAATGTCAATTCCTGGGTGTTAAGATCTCTAAGGACCAAATCCAGTGCAACATCGATGCAGTTATAAAGGCAAGACAGCGGCTATACTTCATTAGAAGTTTGAAGTGATTTGGCATGTCAACAAATACACTCAAAATCTTCTATAGATGTACCATGAAGAGTATTCTCCATCACTGTCTGGTATGATGGTGGGGGGGTGGGTGCAGGGGGTGAGGGGCTGCTGCACAGGACCGAAAGAAGCTGCAGAGGGTTGTAAATCTAGTTAGCTCCATCTTGGGTACTAGCCTACAAAGTATCCAGGACATCTTCAGGGAACGGTGTCTCAGAAAGGCAGCGTCCATTACTAAGGACCTCCAGCAACCAGAGCATGCCCTTTTCTCACTGTTACCATCAGGTAGGAGATACAGAAGCCTGAAGGCACACACTCAGCAATTCAGGAACAGCTTCATCCCCCCTGCCATCTGATTCTTAAATGGACATTGAACCCTTGGACACTACCTCAGTTTTTTAATATATATCCTTTCCTTTGCATGATTTTTAATTTATTCAATATATGTACTTATACTGTAATTGATTTGCTTATTTATTTATTTATTTATTTATTTATCTATCTATTCATTCATTTATTTATTTATTTGTTTGTTTGTTTATTTATTTATCTATTTATTTATTGTTTTTTGTTTACATTGTTTTACTGGAAAACAAATCCTCTCCCAAGTCACTGTTCTCTTGCAGACTGCATCAGGATTCACTCCAGGATTTTCCTACCTTCACAAGCCTTCCAGGACCTGCTGCAGTGAAGATTCCCCACAGCATTGTGTAGTCACCACTATGCTTCACATTCTGCATGGTGTGGTTTTGATAATGTCCAGTGTTTGACTTAAGCCAAACATAGAGTTTAGTCTGATTTCCAGAAGGTTCAATTTTGGTTTCATCAGACCATAGGACCTTCCTCCAGCTGACTGCAGAATCTCCCATGTGCCTTCTGGCAAACTCTAGCTGAGATTTCATGTGAATATTTTGCATCTGTGTCTTTCTCTTTGCCACTCTCCCATAAAGCAGTGACTGGTGAAGCACCTGGACAACAGTTGTATGCACAGTCTCTCCCATCTCAGCTACTGAAACTTGTAACTCCTCCAGAGCTGTCATTGGTCTCTTGGTGGCCTTCCTCACCAGTCCCCTTCTTGCATGGTCACTCAGTTTCTGAGGATGGCCTGCTCTAGGCAGGTATATAGCTGTGCCTTATCCTTTCCATTTCTTGATGCTTGACTTAACTACACTCCAATGAATATTCAGTGACTTGGAAATGTTCTTGTACCCATCTTCTAACTTGTGCTTTTCAATAACCTTTCCATGGAGATCTTTAGAGTGTTTGTTTGTCTTTGTGGTGTAGTTTTTGCCAGGATACTGACTCACCAGCAGTTGGACCTTCCAGCTACAGGTGTAATTTTTACTACAATCAGCTGAAACACCTTGGCTGTACACTAGTGGTCTCCATTTAACTAATTATGTGACTTCTGAAACCATTTTGCTCACCAGTGGGGATTTGGGGTGTCATATTAAAGGGGTTGAATACATATACAATTAATTATGTTGTGCTTTATAGCTGTAATTAATTGAAATCTCTTTGTAGAGATCTGTATCACAAATAAGACAGAATTTGCAGAGGAAATCCAAGCAGCACACACAAAATGGTGGAGGAACTCAACAGGCCAGGCAGCATCTATGGAAAAGAGTACAGTTGACATTTCAGTCTGAGACCTTTCGGCAGGATGGAAGCGACCAGTCTTTTTCTGTTGATCAGTGTCAAAAAAGTCAAATTAAATCCACTGTGATTCAACGTTGTAAAACAATAAAACATGAGAACTTCCAAGGGGGGAGCTGAATACTTTTTATAACAGTAAGTTATCTTCTCTTGAGAGTGAATGCTGTTGGCAGTTAATGTTTCTATGTGATTTTGTTTAATACCTCCTAAGTTTGTTAAAGTCAACAGATAGTGCGGTGCTTGGCAATTTCCTAAAAAAAATTGTTTTGACTTCACATATTTTGCTCTAATTTTCCCAGATATGCATAAAATTATTTTGTCTGTGTGTGTGTGTGTGTGTGTGTGTGTGTGTGTGTGTGTGTGTGTTCATACCTTCACAGCTGGAAGTTCTGTGGGAGCAGCATGCTTTCAGCTTCTGTTTGGGTCATTGCTGAAGGTAAGAGATAAGAAATGAGGAGAATGCGTGTCATCTAATTAGGATGCTTGAATTTGGAGGAGGTTTCTCTGATGAGGAACACTAAGGATGCACTTGGGGCTTTTGGTTCAAGAGGAGATGAGGAGGGAAGACACTGGAGAGAAGTAATCAAAAGGATTGGACCCTGATTCAACCCTGAGGGACTGTGATTCGACAAAGCTCAAGGTGAGATTGACTGAGGTTTGGTGACTATGGAGAAACTGTGAACTCCAGCTTGTGCACATTAGACTGTTTCATTTCCTGTTTTTTGTTCTTTTCTTTACTAACCTGTTAGTCAAATTATGAATCATAAATATAATCTTTTATTCGTATGCAGTGTACTGTCTGTTATTTCATGGCACTAAGTTGTAACAGGGTAGCGAATTGCACAGCATCCACACAAACGGAGTTTGGGGTGGGCTTGTATGTCGATCTCACAAGTTCGGCAGGGCCAGAGGTCATCTTCCCCAGACCTACGCAGCTGAGGAAAGCAGGGTGCTTCACATATAGAGAGGTAGAGGGAGAGAGATAGAGAGATGGAGAGGGATTGGGAGAGGAATAGGCAGAGGGAGGGGGAGAGGGAGAGAGAAAGACGAGATATGCAAGGAAATCATGTATGTGATTTTGTTACATCATGCATGCAATGTTTATACATGTGTTACTTGATACTAGTCTGCAGATAAATGCATGCTCCTTTTCCAAAAGTGTATCCTAAATATGACCATAGTTTGTCTCACAGACCACTGCTGAATAAATACAGTACATGGGAGTTCCCATGTTTGGGAAACTAAGACGAACATTCAGCATGTAGGACAAGGTGTTGAAAGACGGTGAAGGACAAGAACATGAAGAGATGTTAGCAGGTGGATCTGAGGAATACAGAGTGAGCAGAAGTCGAATACTTACTGTAGCCACAAATATAATTGTGCTGCTTCCAAAGAAATGCATCATTTGTGTCTGTTTAACTTTGAGATGGCCCTTAACTTCCATACATTGGAATTCCTCCTGTAGATGAGTTATTTTAGGTATTTTCAGTATTTTGCAGTCTGATGAACTTTGGCCAAGGAGCATTAATGAGATCCTTTTGTACAAAGGGAGGTAATTGCATTTGATTGTCTCCTACTGCAGACAGAGCAATCCCTTTGGCAAGGCTGGCAAGCTTATTCACAACATGATAACATGAGGTGCAATTGAATGCAATTGCTTTCCGGGTGCATGTTTCACTGCTATGCCCCAACAGGAAAGAACTCAACTTGATGTTTCATTGGGCTGAGACCATGCAGATGAACATTCAGTATCCTGGCAGCAATGAGGTACCTTCACTCCTGGGGAGATTACAGTGCCATTTGTGCTTGGGTCACCAAGTTACACTGAGGGCAATTGACTGATGGAGGGATATCCAGTGACGCCAAAGTTTTCAATGCTCACAGATGTGAAAGGAGTTTCCATGCAATCGTGTAGTAATTCTAAATGAAAAGTTCTAGAGCAGGTGACTGATGTCTAAAACATCAGGAGGAGTTAAGTTTTATGACCAGGTACCAATGTGCTCTCTGGACTGCTGACAGTTTGTTTCACGGCAATTTACCGGCTAAGTCACATGTTGCCTTACTCACTTGCCTCTCACTCACTTCTCCGTTTACCATCTATTCCAAAATCCACCTTCCTTCTGTGCTGATCAATTAGATCAATGAAAAACTAAAAGTCAAATTAGAAGAAACAATATTCCAAAGAAAATTTGCAAAGCAAACCAGGCCAATTTCCGTAGAAAGACCAAATCATTTTCCGTTCATTTTCCCTTACTGCCGAATAGTTTGCTGATGTCTCATAAATGGGTGGGAGTACAATCAGTGATAAGCATGATTGCCTGAAATAGAATATGGGTATGTTAGATAGTTGGGCAAAAGCATGTCATATGGAGCTTAATGAGGGAAACTAAGAGGCCATGCACTTTAAAAGTTCAAAGTTGAAAGTAAATTTATCATCAAAATACGTACTATATATATCATCATTTACAAAGCTGAGATTTATTTTCTTGTGGGCATAATCAAAAAATCTATTATAGACTAATAACCTTAACAGAATCAATGAAAATCCGCACCATCTTGGACATTCAACTCTGTGCAAAAGACAACAAATTGTGCAAATACAAAAAGAAAAAGAAAGTAATAATAATAATAATAACACTACAATAAATATCAAGAACGTAAGTCCATAGGTTGTGGGAACATTTCTGTAATGGGGCAAGTAACGTTGGGTGAAACTATCCCCTTTGCTTCAAGAACCTGATGGTCAAAGGTAATAACTGTTCCTTACCCTGGATGGTGAGAGTCCCTGATGATGGATGCTGCTTTTGTGTATAAGTCCACAATGGTAAGAAGAGCTTTACCTGGGATGCCTTGACCATATCCATTATTTTTTTTAAGGATTTTCCATTCAAGGGCATTGGTGTTTCCATACCTGGTTGTGATGCAGTCAGTCAATATACTCTCCACTACACATCTATACAATTTTGTCGAAATTTTAGATGTCATGATGAATCTTTGCAAACTCCTATAGAAGGAGGAAGAAAGGATTCTTCAGTAAAGAGAATCAAAAGGAGGACAATTATCTTAATGGAGAGAGGTAGGAAATGAGTGGAATGCCGAAGGATCAAAGAGCTCTTGTGCATTAAAGTTAATATGCCAGTGCAGAAAATAATTGAGAAGGCCAAGGAAATCTTTTGCCCTGTATTGCTAGAGGATTGAATATAGAGATGTGTTGTTTGAAATACATAGACCAGTGAGTCTGCACCTAGAATGCTGCATACACTTTTGATTCTCTTAATTAAAAGAATGTATACTAACAGTCAAGGAAGTGTAGAAATGCTTCATTGGGCTAATTCCTAGTTTAAGAGAGTAGCCCAATTATAAAGATATTTAAAAAAACCGTTAATTCTAAATTATTTGGAGCTGAGATGAATGGATGGTAATATGATTGAACCATATGGGATCCTAAGAGTGCTTGACAGGATGGGTTAGAGTATGTCCTTGCAAGGGGTTGAACAAATTCTCTACCCTGAAGATTTATTGAGGCTAGATTGCCAGCAATATCTAAAGAGGAGGTAGATAATTTTTTGAAGGTTAGTGGCATTTTTGAGCCCTGTAGAATTAGCAGAGGCCTAAATTTTCACGCACAAATTCAGCCATGATCGCATTGAATGACATGGTAGACTTGAGGGATGGAGTGGCCTACATTTGCTCCTAATTCATATGTGCCTTCACCTGTCCTGCCGGCTGATGATCACTTAGACTGGTGGGAGGGTGTGGGGGATTGTTCTTAGAGGAGCTGCAAGTGGCCTAAAACATCTACATACAGCAGGACCATGAATAGTAAAGGTTCAAGGGCTATGGGCCAAGCATAGGCAAATGGGATTGTTTTGCTGGTCAACACAGATACATGGACTAATCGGTCTCCGGGGATTGTTTCCATGGTGTAGAAACTCTATGACTCTAACTATTCTCTTTGGACTGCACAGCATCAGCATGAGTGGCCACAGCCTGGGCTAGAGGCTGGGAACTAAGGTGGAATTATGAGTGCAATAATTGCAAAAGAAGACAGCTACATTTGTCACTTTGTGATGGCAAGTCCATGGAATGTTCTAGCAATCTACAACTTACTTAAACGTAGACATCGAAAACATTGACAAACTTCTATAGATGTGTGGTGGAGAATATACTGACTGGCTGCAACCTTGCTTTGTGTAGAAGCACCAATGCCCTTGAATGAAAAATCCTTCAAAAAGTAGTGGATACGGCCCAGTCCATCACGGGTAAAGCCCTCCCAACCACTGAGCACGGTCGACATGTAACGCTGTTGTAGGAAAGCAGCATCCATCATCAGGGACCCCCAACACCCAGAACGTCCTCCCTTCTCGCTGCTGCCATCAGGAAGAAGGTACAGGAGCCTCAGGAGTCACACCACCAGGTTCAGAAACAGTTATTACCCCTCAGCCATCAGGCTCTTGAACCAGAGGGGATAACTTCACTCAACTTCACTTGCCCCATCACTGAAATGTTCCCACTGCACTGGATTCACTTTCAAGGACTCTTCATGTCACATTCTCAATATTTATTACTTATTTATTATCATTTCATTTTTTTGTATTTGCACAATTTGTTGCCTTCACCACTCTGGTTAAATACCCATGTTGGGTGGCCTTTCATTGATTCTGTTAAGGTTGTTATTTTTTAAGTATGCCCACAAGAAAATGAATCTCGGGATTGTATACGGCGACATATCTGTACTTTGATAATAAATTTACTTCGAACTTAAAATAGCAGCCGTCTCAGTAGCATGATTGAAGACAGAACTTCTACTGTCAATAAAACAGGTCTTGTTTGAGATCTGTTTGTGCTATGGTGGCAGCTAGCAGAAGCTGAATTATTACTGACTCTTTTGGTAGTGCACAGACACCAGCCTTCTCCTATGGGCTGCTTCAACAACATTTTGTGCAGCAGAACCCGTGAACTTGAAGGGATCTATGTGAAAATGAGGCAGAATTGTGCTGAAGAGCTGCAAACATTTTGCCTCCGCTGCTTGCTAAATGGAAGAGACTGTGGGAGGCAGGAAGTCAGATGTCAGTGGGAAGAGCAGATTTAAAGAAACAAAGTTATTATTTAATTATTTAGAGAGATAAAGTAGAAGAGGCCCTTCCAGTCCAACGAGCTGTACCTCCCAGCACCCACAGATTTAACCCCAGTCTAATCACAGGACAATTTTACAATGATCAATTACCAATCTACTAATTAGTATACCTTTGGACTGCTAGAGGAAACCAGACGACCCAGAGGAAATGGGGAGAATATACAAGCTCCTTCCAGCCAGTATCACAGTTGAACTCTGGACTCTGATGCCCTGTTCTGTGATAGTTTTGCACTAAGTGCTACGCGGGATGTTCTTTTGGTGGAATCCCCTCTGGGAGTAAGTTGATGCAACTACTTCTGCAGGAGAAATGATAATGTGTTGGCATTCCTTGAGTGATGTGCTTGTCATAGTCATAAAGCTAATGGTGTAAGTAAGCTGTGAGATGGTGATATGAGGTTGGCTTGAATGTAATGGAATTTATGAACATTGGATATGATTCATGTTTAATGGTTATTGTTGGTAGGTGTGATGGAATAAGCCAAGTCAGAGATGGTTAATGGGAGTGGAGGCCGTATTGTATCACCGGATGCAATGCAAAAAATCAGAAGAAATGAGAGTGAACTGCCTCTTCAACTGGATAAATAAGCTGCCATCTTTTTAATAATCTGCTCCACGTCCACCCGAACCTCCTTGTCCTCTGTCCCTACTTGGTCCCAGTGATAACCAAATTTAACTGGAAGGACGTCATCCCATCTTCCAACTGAATACAGTGTAAACATAAGAACTAATGCCAAATTTAACAGCTTTGGGTATTTCTCCGCGATTCCATTCTTCTTTGTTGCTCTGGAGCTGAGGCAGTGAGCTTGCTCTGAGTGCTCCAGCTCCATGTCTGTGGGCTCTGCGATGTTTACTCCAGTATGTGCTGAACAGAGGCTGAGGCAGTGGACCTCAGTGTGTTTCATGTCTGTGGACTCACTTTCGTTCTAAACGCCATTTGTTTACCTTTATTCTTTGCACTTTTTTCTTGTTTCTGCACATTGGGTGTTTTGTCAGTGTTCATTTAAAAAAAATTTTTTGGGGGTTTCTTGTTTTGCGTCTGCCTGCTAAGGGGCTGAATCTCAAAGTTGTATAATGATACATACTCGGATAATAAATATACTTTGAATTCTAAACTTTTATATTGTCTCTCTTCTAATTCCTAATGTTGATGTCGTAGCCCCGATAAAAGGATATGGCAAATGAAACATCGATATGCTATGTTCATGCATGAGTCACTTTATGGAACCAAAATAAGTTACAGCACATTTAACAATAGCAAATGAGATGTACATTTCATCAAGTTTAAATCCTCTTCCCATTTATACTGTTCCTCATTTAACATTCAAGCCTCTGCCCCGCCCCAGGCCTACTGGCAGGCATAAGCAATCAATCACGTGCTGAAAATGGAACACCAGACCTGACAAGTCAATGGCCAACAGAGCTCAATGCTGTAAAAGACTACCTTGCATACAAATTCACCTGTTTTCCAGTAATAGCCTTTTCCTTTCTTAACATAAATGAGATTCACGTGAAATTAATTATTTATAACTACATTGAACAGATTTCAACTTGTCACACTGAAATTCCAGCAAAGAATTGCTTTTTTTGTAATTCAGATATCTTAAATATTCCTTGTAAGTGCAAATGCTTTTGTTGTTGATGTAAACCAGAGCATGAAAATTCCTCTAGTAACTAAAACTGTGCGAGCTGAGATACTGAAATTAAATTCCTATCAGTGACATCTCTAAACTCTCCTCATTGATAGTAGCAAAGATTTTCAAATCAGCTGCTGTTTCTTTCTTTACCATTGCATGCCTGATAACAACAGTAACAAGCAAACAAATTTGCTTAATTTCTCTAGCATTTTACAACATGAACCAATGGAATGCCTGTTTGCTGTAATAGTATTTTATGCAGTGCAGTGTTCCATAAATAGCAAGGCAAATTGACTAATCTTCTCAGTAGCATAAGTGAAATAATGAATTTTTACTAGAAGCTTGGAAAGAAAGCTCAGCTGTTTTAAATAATATAATAGAGTTACTTATATTTACTTAAGCAGAAAAGCGAGTTCTCATTTTTACCTAACATGGTATAGGTAGCATCTTTCACTCACAAAATCGAGGATCTATGTCATTCTATTCATCAAATCAAATCCCAACCATGGCACCAAAGTGTAAACATTATCAATTATCATCTCCATTCACTCAGTAACCAAGGTTAAGCCTAAATCTTCCAAATCCCCTTCTGCAGTTTAAAAGAAAAGACTGCTTATTTCCCAATGTTGTCGTATTGAAGATGAGAACAAGATGAGAAAGCAGAAATCAACTTGTCTTCAGAAATGAGACTGAATCCCTTCCACTGACATGCTAAATTAAAAAAGTGCAGAGCTTGTGTGACAATTTCAGAGATTTATTGTCAGGTGCTAAAAGCATTGAACCATTAGCACACAGTGCAGAGCTTGAGAAAGGAACACTTTTACTGTTTATTAACCTCTCTGAGGCACATCAGATATTATGTTTAAAATCATCTAAACCTCCACCAGTCACTTCCTCTTGTCAAGTACTTCATCTTCATGTCTTTACGAGTGGTTACATCTCCAATCTATGTTTACGTGAGAGAGAATGAAACAAGAAAGAAATTAAATATTGAAATCCTACAAGGACTGTTGAACCACTGGAGTAAATAGAGAGCTTTGTTATTTGGAACTGGAATTTATAGCACAAAAATAAACCATTTGGTTCCTTTGGTCCATGTGTATAACCCTCTATTACTATAAAACAATTTCAAATTATTATTTATGCACATAGATGTTACCATACAACTCTGAGATTCATTTTCTTGTGGGCATACTCAATAGATCTATAGAGTAATAACCATAACAGAATCAATGAAAGGTCACCCAACTAAGGTGTTCAACCACAGTGCAGAAGACAACAAACTTTGCAAATACAAAAGAAAGAACATAGAGCATAAAAAATCTACAGCATATTACAGACCCTTCAGTCCACAATGTTGTGCCGACCATGTAACCTACTCTAGAAACTGCCTAGAATTTCCCTAGCTCATAGCCATCTACTTTACTAAGCTCCATGTGCCTTTCTAAGAGTCTGTTAAAAGACCCTGTTGTATCCACTTCCACCACCACCACCACCGGTAGTGCATTCCGTGCACCCACCACTCTCTGTGTGAAAAACTCACCCCTGACATCCCCTCAGTACCTGTTTCCATGCACCTCTAAACTCATGTTAGCCATTTCAACCCTGGGAAAAAGCCTCTGGCTATCCACACGATCAATGCCCCTCATCATTTTATACACCTGTGTCAGGTCACCTCTCATCCTCTGTTGCTCCAAAGAAAAAAGGCCAGGTTCACACAACCTATTCTCGTATGGCATGCTCTCCAATCCAGGCAACATCCTTGTAGGTCTCTTCTGCACCCTTGCCATAGTTTCCACATCCTTTCTGTAGTGAGGGGACCAGAACTGAACACAGTACTCCAGCAGGGGTCTGACCAAGATCTTATATCGCTGCAACATTACCTCACGGCTCTTGAACTCAATCCCATGGTTGACGAATGCCAACACACCATATGCCTTCTTAACAACACTGTCATTCTACACAGCAGCTTTGAATATCCTAAGGACATGGACCCCGAGATCTCTCAGATCCTCCACACTGCCAAGAGTCTTCCCTTTAATATTATATTCTGCCTTCAAATTTAACCTACCAAAATGAACTACTTCTCACTTATCTGGGTTGAAGTCTATCTGCCACTTCTCAACCCAATTCTGTGTCCTATAGATGTCCCACTGTAACCTCTGATGACCCTCCACACTATCCACAACACCCCCAACCTTTGTGTCATCAGCAAACATACTAACCCACCTTTCAACATCTTCATCCAGGTTATTTATAAAAATGACAAAGAGGAGGGGTCCCAGAACAGATCCCTGCTGAACACCTCTGGTCACTGACCTCTATGTTAAATACGAACCATTTACAACCACCCTTTGCCTGTAGACAAGCAAATTCTTGATCTACAAAGCAAGAACTCCTTGGATCCCATGCTTCTTTACTTTCTGAAGGGGCCTTGCATGGGTAACCTTATCAAATGCCTTACCAAAATCCATATACACTACAACCACTGCTCTACCTTCAATAATATGCTTTGTTACATCCTCAAAGAATTCAATCAGGCTTATAAGGCATGACCTTCACTTGACAAAGCCATGCTGACTATCCCTAATCAGATTATGTCTCTCCAAATGCTCATAACTCCTGCTTCTCAGGATTTTCTCCAACAACCACCACCAAGTTAGACTCACTGGGTCTATAATTTCTTGGGTTATTTCTACTCCCTTTCTTGAACAAGGGAACAACATTTGCAACCCTCCAGTCCTCTGGTACTTCTCCCATCCCTATTGATGATGCAAGGATCATTGCCAGAGGCTCAGCAATCTCCTCCCTCACTTCCCACAGTAGCCTGGAGTATATTTCATCTGGTCCTGGTGACTTATCCAACTTAATGTTTTTCAAAAGTTCCAGCACAATCTCATTCTTGATGTGTATATGCTCAGACATTTCAGTCCACTGTAAGTTATCCCCACCATTGCCAATTTCCCTGGCGAATACTGAAGCAAAGTATTCATTAAGAACCTTTGCTACCTCCTATGACTCCATGCACACATTTCCATTATCACCCCTGATTGGTCCTATTCTCACGAGGATCACCTTCCTGCTCTTCACATACTTGTAGAATGCCTTGGGGTTTTCCTTAACCCTGCTCATCAAGACCTTCTGATGTAATTTTCTAAATCTCCAACAGTACCAAGATTCTTGAACCTTTCATAAGCTTTTCTTTTCTTCTTAACTAGATTTTCTACATCTTTTGTACACCATATTTCTTTAACCCTATTATCCTTTCCCTGTCTCAATGGAACATACCTATGCAGAACTCCATGTAAATGTTCCTTGAACATCTGCCACATTTCTGCCATGCACTTCCCTGAGAACATCTGCTCCCAATTTATGTTCCCAAGTTCCTGCCTAATAGCTTCATAGTTCCCTCTACCCTAATTAAATGCTTTCCCAAATTGTCTGCTCCTATCCCTCTCCAGTGCTATGGTGAAGGAGATAGCTTCCAAAATGCTCTCCCACTGAGAGATCTGATGGCTGACCAGGTTCATTTCCCAATACCACATCAAATACAGCCTCTCTTCTAGTTGGCTTATCTAAATATTGTGTCAGGAAACCTTCCTGAGCACACCTAAAAAACTCCACTCCATCTAACCCCAAGATGCCAATCAATATTAGTACAGTTAATATCTCCCATCACAGCAGCCCTATTATTATTGCTCCATTCTAGAATCTTCCTCCCTGTCTACTCCTCGATATCCCTGTTACTATCTGGGGCTCTATAAAAAACATCCAGTTGAGTTATTGCCGAATCCTTTTTCTGTCTTCCACCCACATTGACTCAGTAGACAATCCCTCCATGACTTCCTCCTTTTCTGCATCTACGACATTATCCCTAATTAACAACACCATGTCCCCACCTCTTTTGTCTCCCTCTCTGTACTGTTTGAAACATCTAAAGCCTGAGACACTCAGCAACCATTCCTGCTCCTGAGACATCCAAGTCTCTGTAATGGCCACAACATTATAGTTCCATGTATTGATCCATACTCTACGTTCATCCGCCTTGTTTATAATACTCCTTGCAATAAAATAGACACATCTCAAACCATCTGGCTGAGTGCATCTTTGCTCTAACATCTACTTATCCTCCCTCACAAGCTCCCTAAAAGCTATCTCAACGTGCTCAACCTCCCCATCCTCTGCCTCTTCACTTTGGTTCCCAAATAATAATAAATAAATATAGAATAAATATCAAGAACATAAAATGAAGAGTCCATGAAAGTGAGTCCATAGGTGGTGGGAACATTACAGTGATGGGGTGAATGAAGTTGAGTGAAGTTATCCAATTTGGTTCAAGAGCCTGATGGCTGAGGGCTGATAACTGTTCCTGAACCTGGTGGTCTGAGTCCTAAGGCTCTTGTACCTTCTTCCTGATAATAGCAGCAAGAAGACCATATACACTGGGTGGTGTGAGTCCCTGATGATGGATGCTGCTTTCCTGAGACAACTTTTTAAGTAGATGTGCACAATGGTTCAGAGGGCTTTACTGTGATGAAGGGCTTAACCCACTACTGTAATGAGGTTCACTTTTTAATCACTCAGAAGAAGTTTGTCCTGAATTGCCCAGTAGCATTCACTAAAAGAAATTACCCAGCAGCAATCTCATCTACCATAATTATATGCCCCAGTGGTTGGGTGTGGCTGGTATTAATTCTTCCCTGAGTAAGGACCTGTAGCCACTGCAATTCATTTACCACTACAACAGGTCCATAGTAGACACAAACTCATTGGATCTCCACACTGCTTGTGGTACCTGAACAGCTCGACCTAATTTTCCCTCATTACTGATCACTAGGCTTTAAAACCTGGGCCTTTGTACTTCCCTCTGCATCTCTATCCTTAACTTTTTCATTGGGAGTCCACAGTCAGTATAGATTAGTAATTACATCTAATCCTCACTGATAACCAACACAGCTGCATTTTAAAGATTTGTGCTTAGCCCTCTGCTCTAATATCTCTACACTCATGACTATCTGGCTAAGCACAGTTCAAATGTGCAAAGCCTTTGTATTGCAGACTTGCCAACTTGTCAAAACATCTCAACATCTTCTCTGCTGATTCCCCTTAGGATTTTGTATACATCAATAAAATGTATCTAAAGCTAATTTTCAAATGTTAAAGCTATCAGTTGTCTTGAAATCCAATAATTGTCTGTCTGATCTTCTGCAGATTTTCCCTCTGTCCAATAAAGAAGACTTCTTTCTCTCCAGCTTCCCATTTGGAATGAAAATTGCAACCATGGCACTAACTTGTTAGATTTTCTGATTTTGTTTCACGTTTTCAGTGTGTACACTGATAAGTCCATTGTGCTCTATTCAGCGTTCCACCAAGGATGTCCAGGATGGTTTACATGCACCAGAGACAGCAAAACATACATGTAAAACTCCTGCAGTATTTTCATATCTCCAATAAATAAATATGTGCTGCATGTCAAGACTAGTGAGTTGGTGATTTCCAATCACTCTTCCTGTAATGTTGCTTATCAGGAGTCCCTATCCAACAAGGGTTCATCTCAGAAGTGAAAGATAATGGAAACCTTGAACAACACACACAAAATTTTGGAGGAATTCAGTAAGTCAGGCAGCATTTATGAGGAAGAGCAAACGGTCAACATTTTGTGCCAACCCTAAATCGGGCTGGAAAGAAAGGGGACAGAAGCCAGAATAGAAAGGTAGGGATGAGGGGAAGAAGAACAAGCTGGCAGGTGATAGGTGAAACCAGCTGCGGGGAAAGGTAGGTTGGTGGAGGAGGGGGAAGAAATAAGCTGCTGGGAGATGATAAGTGGAGGAGGAAAGGGGGCTGAAGAAGGAGGAATCTGATGGGAAAGGAAAGTGCCATGGTAGAAAAAGGAGTAGGGGCACTAAAGGGGCAAGTAAAGAAAAGAGAAGGGGTGAGAGAGAAATGTGATGGGGTATGGAAAAAAAGAGAAGTGGGAGGTGAAAAAAAAACTGAAATTAGAGAAATCGATGTTCATGCCATCAGGTTGGAGGCTACCCAGATGGAATACAAGGTGTTGCTCCTCCAACATGAGCATAACTTTATCAGGGGACCATTCTCAGGTTGGGAAGAAAGCAATCCCCCAACCTACATCGGGTCTCACCAGTGTAGAGGAGGGCACACTGTGAGCACCAGATAAAGTAGATGAGCTATTGCCACACCTGGAAGGACTGTTTGGAACCCTGATGGTGGTGAGAGAGGAGAATTTGAGGCAGGTGTAGCATTTGTCCTACCTGCATGATTAAGTGCAGGTGGGAGATCAGTGCGGAGGGACGAGTGGACAAGGAAGTCACATAGAGAGCTATACCTATAGAAAGCAGAGTGTTGAGGGAGTGAAACATGTGCTATGTGGTATTGAAGTTAACCTAGTTAATAATAGAAAAGAGGAAGCCAAGAGTTTTTTCAGATATACTGTATAAACAGTAGAAGAGAGGTGAGAGTGGATATTGGACCTCTGGAAAATGATGTGAGAGAGGTAATAATGGGGGATAAAGAAACAGTGGACAAACTCAATAAGAATGTTCCATCAATCTTCACTGTATGAGACACCAACAGAATGCCAGAAATTCAAGAGAATCAGGGGACAAAGTGAGCATTGTTGCTCTTAGTAAGCAGAAAGTGCTCGGGAAACTGAATGGACTGCAAGTTCAAAGTTCAAATTTCAATGGTCAATGTAAATTTATTAGCAAAGCACGCATCGGTTGCCACTTTTTCCTTTTTATTCTGGACATTCACAGTAAATACAAGGAAGCATAATAGAATAAAAAAAATTGTGCACAGGAAAGATGGACAAACAACCACTGTGCAAAAGACAACAAAATATGCAAATACAAAGGATTGTAACTCATCACTTTTCACAACATCTTTAATATCACCAAGGGATCCACAACTCCAGTTCTTTCATTGCACACAAAATGGATGATGAGTGTGCTTATATTTGAAATGTTCTTTTGATGCTCCTTGTGTGTGCTCAGCAACATGTCTCTGAATTGAAATTTCACTTTTTGTGTTACAGTGTTGTCCATAGACACCAAAGTTGCAGCAAGCTATTATGTGTCACAATATTCATTAACATTCCAAGAGCAGAGTGCCTTAAGGATTGGAGTAAAACCGGTGCACATTCCATCCAACTCTAATTAAGGTTCATCATTTTTTTTTCTTAACAGTGAGCACAACAGAAATTATTCTGACATGTTACCCTAGTGAGGACAGTTATATATTACAAGTATTACAGGAAAGGTAGTAGCATGGGTAGAAGTTTGTCTGACTGGCAGGAGTCAAAGAATGAGAATAAAGGGGACTTTGGCTGTTTGGCTGCCTCTGACTATTGGTGTCAGTGTTGGGACCACTTTTTTCATGTTATCTGCCTTGGGTGACAGAGTTGATGGCTCTGTGGCCAAGTTTGTGGATGATTCAAAGATAGGTGGAGGGGTTAGTTGTGTTCAGGAAGCCAGAAGTCTGCAGAAGGATTTAAATGGAGTAGAGGAATGGGCAAAGAAGTGGCAGATGGAAGTCACAGAGAAATGTATGGTTATGCAATTTGGTAAAAGGAATGAAGGCATAACTATTTTCTAAATGGGGAATAAGTTCAGAAATCAGAGGTGGACAGGGACTTGGGAGACATTGTATGGGATTCCCTAAAGGTTAACTTGCAGGTTGAGTTGGTGGTAAGGAAGGCAAATGCAGTGTTGGCATTCATGTTGAGAGAACTGGGATATAAGAGAAAGGATGTAATGCTGAGGCTTTGTAAGGCACTAGCAGACTGCACTTGGAATAGTGACAGCATTTCAGAGTCCATTATCTCAGAAAGAATGTGCTGGCAATGGAAAGGGTTCAGGGGATGATCTCAGAAATGAAAAGGTTAATGTATGAGGAGGCTTTGTTAGCTCTGGACCTATACTTGCTGGAATTTAGAAGAATGAGGGAAGATCTCATTGAAACCTCTTGAATATTGAAAGGTCTGGGTAGAGTGGCTGTGGAGAGGATGTTTCCTATAGTGGGGCAGGCTAGGACCAGAGAGCATAGGCTCAAAGGACATCTCTTTAGAATAGAGATAAGGAGGAATTTCTTTAGCCAGATGGTGGTGAAACTGTATATCCTCAGTGCCACAGATGGTTGTGCAGGTTGTGTTTATTAGATTTATATAAAGTGGAGGCTGATAGCCTCTTGATTTATAAGGGCATCAAAGGTTATGGTGAGAAAGCAGGAGAATAGGTTTGAAAGGAATAATAAACCAGCTATGATGAAATGGTGGAGTAGACTCAATGCCATTAAATGGCCTACTTCTATTCCAGTCTTATGGTCTGCTGCGGTGAACATTATAGAGAATGATGTATTGGATGTGAAGGCTCGTGGGCGGGCTGATAGTTAAGAATAAAGGCAACGTTATCCCTGTTATGGATGAAGGAAAATGTGCGGGTGAGGGCAACACCAACAGTGCTGAAAGGGAAACCCTATTCTTTGGAGAAGAAGGACATTTCAGCTGTTCTGGAAAATAAAACCTTATCCTGAGAGCAAATGTGGTGGAGATAGAAGAACTGAGAAAATGGAGTACCATTTTTACAATTGACAAGGTTTAGTCAAGATGACTGTGAGTCAGTAGGTCATAAAAGATATCAGTAGATAGTTGGTCTCCAGAGATGGAGGCAGCAAGATCTGGAAAGGGGATGGATGGATCTAGTAAATTTGAGGGCATGGTGGAAGTTGGGTCAAAATTGATGAAATTGATGAACTCAGCATGGGTGCAAGAAACTGCAGCAATGCAGATGTTGATGTAGCGGAGAAAGAGTTGGGGAGCATTACCAACATGCACCTGAAACATGGGCTGTTCTATGTAGCTGATTATAAGGCAGATGTAGCTAGCATCCATGCAGATGCCCAGCACTACACCTTTGGTTTGGAGAAAGTGGGAGGAGATGTAAGAAGAATTGTTGAGTATGAGGATCAGTTCTACCAGCTGGAGGAGGCTGGTGGTGGATTAGTAATGGTAATTGGTAATATCCAGAAAGAAGTAGAGAGCTTTACAGTCTTCCAGATGAAAAGGTAGAAGTCTATAGGGACCAAACATCCATTGTGAAATTGAGGTAATCAGGACCAGGGAACTGAAAGTGATTGAAACGATCAAGACTATGTAAAGCGTTGTGGATATAACTAGGAAGATAACTGAACCAATAGGAACAATGTGGAGTCAATGTATGCAGACATGGGTTCAGTGGGGGAGGAGCAGGCAGCAAGAAAGGATCTACCCCATCTGACAGTCAGGTTCTTTTAAAAAGAGTAAGGTTTCCCTTCCACCAGATGTTGCCCTCACCTGCATCTCCTCCTTTTCCTGCATTCCTGCCCACACCCCAACCTTCTGCCACTATAACAGAGACAACATTCTCCTTGTCCTACCACAAAATGAGCCTTCATATTCAACACATCATTTTCCATAAATTCTAACAATGGGATCCTGCCACAAAACCCAACTTCCCCTTCCCCCATTCTCTGCTTTCTGTAGGGATCTCTCCTATCCACTTGTCTCTCCCCAATGATCTTCCTCCTGCCAATTTCTCTAATTTCCAGTAATTTGATCCCCCTACCACACTTCTCTTTTTCCATTCCTCATTCTGGTTCCCCTTTCTCCCTCTTTTCTTCTCTCCTGCCCATCTCCTTCCATGCCCTCTTCCTTCCCTTTCGGTGTTCCTCTCCTATTGGGTTTCTTCTTCTTCATGCCCTTGCCTCTTTCACAAATCACCTCTTAGCTTCTGACTTCAACAACCACCCCCCCCCCCCAACCACCCACCTCTGTGCCTCACCTGGTTTCAGCTATTAACCCCCCCCCCCACCACCCACCCCTGTGCCTCACCTGGTTTCAGCTATTAACCCCCCCCCCACCACCCACCTCTGTGCCTCACCTGGTTTCAGCTATTACCCACTGGTGTATCTGCCTTCCCCTCCACCCCTCACCTGTTGACTGTTTACTCCTCTTCATAGATACTGCCTGACTTGCTGACTTGTTGAGTTCCTCTAGTATATTGTGTGCATTGCCCAAAGGTTCAGCCTTGCTCGCCCATTGTTTAATGACCAATGAGTCAGTGACTTAACAATTAAGGCAACTACTTCACAGAATAGTTACGGCACTGAAAGGAGAACACTTAGCTTATTTAGTGTATGCCAACTGTACTTAGGATTAATCTAGCCAGTCCCAATCAGCCCTCTCTCTTGAAAGCTCTGTAAATTTATTTCTTTTCAGAGACTTATCTGAATGTATTTTTTCTGGAACATTATTCATTTATTGAGCTACTACATGGAATAAGCCCTACCCATTCTTCAAGCCACACCACCCAGCAATCCCCCAATTTAATCTTAGCCTAACCACTGGACAATTTACAATGACCAATTAACCTACCAATCTGTCCACCTTTTTACTGTGGGAGGAAATCAGAGCACCTGGAGGAAACCCACACAATCAGGGGAAGAACAGACCAACTCCTTGCAGGCTGGAGCCCAGGCTGCTGGTACTGCATAGCGTTGCGCTAAACACTGCACTGCTCTACAATCGAAACTACCCTCACTGCTACTCCAACAGTACATTTCAGACTTTGCCATTTGCTAGCTGAAACTCTTCCTTGTATCCCCTTTGGCTCTTTGGACAATAATTTTGTTTTCTTATCCCCTAGCTCTTTTTCCTTCTTCCAGCAGGAGCAGTTTTGTTTCTACAACCAACTATCTTTGAGAGTACCTTTTGTGACCTTCACTGTTCCAAGGGTGTTTAGTCAATCTGCCCAGCTGGTTTTCCTAAGCCCCTCAAGAGTAGTAACATTAGATTGAGGAACAGCAGGAGATTTTGGAAAAGTGGTCAATGATTGGTCAGCACAGGATAAAGAAAGAAAGAGTAGAGAAGAAGAGGTATAGGGAAGGGATTTCTGAACTTTGCTGATGAAGATCCAGCTTCCAAAGGTCAAAGTATCTGTGGGAGAAGACATCAACCTCATACTTAAAAGGCTGGAGGAGTGTCCAGACACACTGAGAGTCGAGACCATAGAGAGACTTCAAAGCAAGGATGAAGGTTTTAAAACTGATTTCTAATTGAGTAACACTTCAGAGTGGATGAGGAATGATGGGGGAATGTAGCATGGTAGGATTAGAAAATAGATTTTTTGGTGTTAGAGTGGCTCAGTTTGATGGAGGATAACAAGATTTTATAGTGTACTCAAATTAGAGCTAACAAAGGCACTGTTGAGGCTTTCAGCTGCAAACGGGGTGAGGCAGTATAGAGTCATGGAAGTGAAAATAAACTGTTGTCCCTCAAGTGTCAATAAAACTTGTCTGATTAGACCATACAGATGAAAAATAGGATCTTAAGTGACTTACTGCAATGGAAAATGAAAAGAAAAAGATTTAATAGTTGTTTATGTTTGGGAAAGATTTTTGCCATTTTTATCGGGCAAAACTCCAGTATACCCATTGGTAGGTTGGCTGCAACAGTGCATACAATTAATATTGTCACCAAGAAATGAAGAATAAATGAGACAACCTGCATGGCCTCTGAGGCTTGTGAGAGTGTGAAATCCCCACTAGAAACAAAGACGCAAAGTTGACTCAGGCATCTTGAGAGAAAGTGAATTATTTTTTTGAATTTAGCACCACCCCTGTACACACTTAGAACAATCTGTAAGCCTTGCCTGTTCATTTAGGCTCATAGACTTGTAAATGTGAAGTTAATTCCTAGACGCACAGAGATCTTTATTTGACATATAACAGATTCTTTTCTCACCAGTGTGAATAAGGGGTAAAGCAGCGATTCCCAACAAGACGGAACATTACCCTAAGGGGGCGTTAGGGGAAGTAGATGTCATTGGGAGGGGTTCAAGTTTCTTGGGGCAGGTGGTAAGCAGCACCCTAACTCGAGACATGAGGCCTGACCAATCATTAGTAGAAAAGGCACTTCCAATAAAACGGACGAGACCTCTGGAACACGGGAATACCATAGCTCTACTGGCAGTGAGAGCTCATCGTCACAACATGTCCGAAACTCAGCAATCTCATCTGACCTGACCAACCAAACAGACATTAAAGGGGATGAATAAATTAGCAACCAGGTGCCCAACAGTTCCCCTTGACTTGTGGTACAGAACCACAGTTCGTGCAATTTAACAGTTGGTAAGCCAAGTACACCCTTTCAATTTCTCTACAGAAAACAGGTCATGTAATGATAGAGCGCTGCCCAGAAACAAAGGATGAAATAGAGCCAATCAGTGAACCTGTCAATCCAGAGCTTTCCTCTTCAGGTGCTCAAAGTGACCTTGGCTTCATATGCGCAGTCAAGAAACAACTTTGTGGATTATGAGACCTTGCGTGATTGGTCAATCGCCCTAACTGGAATGATCAAAGGTAGCTTGTTGAACATCATCTCTAACCCTACTAACATTCAGATTCCAATCTGAAACATTCATAACACAATTGTTGTTGTTGTGATCATCTTCATCTTCACCCTGCCGTTTCTTTGTTTGCTGCTACCATCGTTCCATCTATGTCAACTCACTTCCATCATCAACATCCGATAGGCATTCCCGGATTATGTTAATTTTTTATTTTAATTTAGCCCATTTAATGATAGACACATATACGGCTCAATCTCCATGAGTCTGAAGGTGGTGAATTCTAATCCTGCTAAGAAACAGAAACTACAGAAAGTGCATTAATACAATGTTACATACCTGGAGTATGGTTTTATTTCATTCCCAACAGGTCAGCAACCCACCATGTGTCTTATTTGTAATACTGTATTGTCTGATGAAGCCATGAACCTGTCAAGATTGCAGGAACACTTCCATAAAAGACACCCTGAAAATGCTACTTATGTTCCAGAAGATGAAAAAAGCATTTGAAAAGTGTTGCACACAAATCATTTGCCAAGAATGCTAAAAATGACCTTGTGGCTCATTGCTTCTTATAACATTTTCAAAATGATAGCAAAGTGTGGTAAATCTCATAATTGGTGAATGATTAATAATTCCTGCTGTATCAGAAGTGCTCACCACTGTGCTCAAAATGGGTACTAGTATTTTAAAATCAATTTCTCTGAGTAATAACTGTAACTCATTGTATTGACAAAATGCGTGAAGACATTGAGTATCAGAGTATCTCTGATATTAAAAGGAACTGTTGAACAATTGACTACTTTTACGTTATGTATATCTTGCAACCTTATACAACACAGTGCAACGGCTATTTAATCCACTGCCTCACTGTTTCAGCAGCCCAGGTTTCAATACTGATATCCATTCTCTTTGTGTGATGATTACATGTTCTTCCTATGATCACTTTTGTTTCATCTTGGTTAGCTCTTCCATCCCAAAGTCATGTAGTTTGGTAGGTTAACTGGCCATTGTAAGGCCCCCCGAATGTGTGGGACATGGTAGAAATTGGAGGGGAGCTTCTAGGTATGCAAGGAAGTTAAATGGGTTTAATCCTCCATAATACTTTGGTCAACATAGCCTCAATGGGTTGAAGAGCTGGTTTCATTACAGCACTGGAATCAGAACCAGAATCGGAATCACGTTTAATATCATCAGCGTATGTCAGGAAAATTGAGGTTGCACTACATAATGAATAATAATAGAAAAAAAAGCTGTGAAGTACAGTAAGTGCTGGAAAGTTTGTGAACCCAGTAGAATGTTCTCTATTTCTGCATAAGTATGACCAAAAATGCAATCAGATCTTCTAGATAAAGAAAACCAAATTAAATAAATAACATAGAAACATAGAAAATAGGTGCAGGAGTAGGCCATTCAGCCCTTCGAGCCTGCACTGCCATTCAGTATGATCATGGCTGATCATCCAACTCAGAACCCTGTACCTGCCTTCTCTCCATACCCCCTGATCCCTTTAGCCACAAGGGCCATATCTAACTTCCTCTTAAATATAGCCAATGAACCGGCCTCAACTGTTTCCTATGGCAGATAATTCCACAGATTCACCACTCTCTGTGTGAAAAAGTTTCTCCTCATCTCGGTCCTAAAAGGCTTCCCCTTTATCCTTAAATTGTGACCCCTTGTTCTGGACTTCCCCAACATTGGGAACAATCTTCCTGCATCTAGCCTGTCCAATCCCTTTAGAATTTTATACATTTCAATAAGATCCCCCCTCAATCTTCTGAATTCTAGCAAGTATAAGCCCAGTCGATCCAGTCTTTCTTCATATGAAAGTCCTGCCATCCCAAGAATCAATCTGGTGAACCTTCTTTGTACTCCCTCTATAGCAAGAATGTCTTTCGTCAGATTAGAGGACCAAAAATGCACACAATACTCCAGGTGCTGTCTCACCAAGGCCTTGTACAACTGCAGTAGAACCTCCCTGCTCCTGTACTTGAATCCTCTTGCTATGAATGCCAACATACCATTCGTCTTCTTCACCGCCTGCTGTACCTGCATGCCCACTTTCAATGACTGGTGTACAGTACAATGACAGCCAGGTCTCATTGCACCTCCCCTTTTTCTAATCAGCCACCATTCAGATAATAATCTGTTTTCCTGTTCTTGTCACCAAAGTGGATAACCTTACATTTATCCGCATTAAATTGCATCTGCCATGAATTGGCCCACTCACCTAACCTATCCAAGTCACCCTGCATCCTCTTAGCATCCTCCTCATAGCTAACACTGCCACCCAGCTTCATGTCATCCACAAACTTGGAGATGCTGCATTTAATTCCCTCATCTAAATCAATATTAATGATTAATAACACAAAAATTATACTTTTTCAGAATCAGAATCAGGTTTATTATCACCAGCAAGTGACTTAGTGACTTAGTAGCAGCAGTTTTATATATATAGAGAAGAAAAATATAAATAATTAAGTAAATCTTACTCAGTATACTTTATATAGTATACATATTTTGAATAGATTTAAAAATTGTGCAAAGAACAGAAATATTATATATTTTTAAAAAGTGATATAATGTCCAATGGTTAAATGTCCATTTAGGAATCAGATGGCAGAGGGGGAGAAGCTGTCCCTGAATCACTGAGTGTGTATCTTCAGGCTTCTGTACCTCCTACCTGATGGTAACAGTGAGAAAAGAGCATGCCCTGGGTGCTGGAGGTCCTCAATAATGGATGCTGCCTTTCTGAGACACTGCTCCTTGAAGATGTCCTGGGTACTTTGTAGGCTATTGCCCAAGATGGAGTTGACTAAATTTACAACCCTCTAAAGCTTCTTTCAGTTCTGTGCAGTACCCCCCGCAACCCCCGCCCTCGTACCAGACAGTGATGCAGCCTGTCAGAATGCTCTCCACGGTACATTTATAAAAGTTTTTGAGTGTATTTGTTGACAGACCAAATCTCTTCAAGTTCCTAATGAAGTATGGTATTTATACAGGAATCACTGCAAGCACTAAGGACAGCAAGAAGCAAGGCCCAGGAAACAGCCAGACATTGTGCAAGTGACTACTGGCTACAACTATGCAAAAGCATTCAGTCATCATTTGACACAGGCACCATCCATGGTGAGTACAAGGGGATCAAGAAAGCCATCGGTTCAACTCAGAGCAAGACAGTATCACTGATGACAATAACAGCCGAGACCATCAATGAGAAAGGCATGCAGATGAAGAGATGAGTGGAGCATTACTCTGAACTCTTCTCCAGAGAAAACAGTATCTCGGACAGTGCGCTAGAACTGAGTAAAGCCATCGACAGCCTGCCCACTGGGAAGGCACTAGGATCAGATGGCATTCCACCAAAGGCCAACAAGTGAGCAAAGGGCATCCTGTTTAACCATCTGCACGAACTACTGTGTCGGTGCTGGGTAGAGGGAGCAGTGCCGCAAGACATGAGAGACTGAAACATTGTCAGCCTTTATAAGAACAATATATGCCTTTATAAGCCTTATAATGGCATTCAAGCTACGCCTAGCCACACAGTCAGTGAGCTAAGCACTCATTCCTGAGATGTGCCAGCATGATCGCACAACACACTTACGAAGAATTTACAGTCATTGTTTTCAAGAGTGTGTAGTTGTTGCTTGTAGATCTCACTGTGAAAAATTGCAGAAGGGCAGTTTTGGGGTTATTAAAGAAAGATTATGAGCAATAATGGGCTCATGTACAAAAAATTTTGGCCACATTTTCTTACAGTCTTGTTCAATGACCTAGAAAGCAACCTAGTAAAATTAAATCCTTAGGTTGCTGTTAAAATGTGTGGCTGTTTTTTTTTCCTTACAGCTAATGTTATTAAATAAATTGGAAAATGTTACCCAGGGAATACTTAAATTCTTTGAAATTATGAGGGGTGATTGATAAGTTCATAGCCTAAGGTAGAAGGAGTGAATTTTAGAAAACCTAGCACATTTATTTTTCAACGTAGTCCTCTCCTACATTTACACACTTAGTCCTATGGTCATGGAGCATACGGATCTTGGACCTCCAGAAAATGTCCATGGCAACGGTGATTGATAAGTCAGTGGCCTAAGGTAGAAGGAGATGAGTTATACAGCTCTCATTACATGCACATGCAGTTCAATTCTTTGAGTGATTATGCAGAAAGTTTGTTAACAACTCATCAGTTAATAACTCATTGGGGTGATTGATAAGTTTGTGGCCTAAGGTAGAAGGAGATGAGTTATTAACTTCAAACTGTCTGCATAAACACCCAAAGAGTTGAGCTGCATGTTCATGTAACAAAAGCTGTATTACTCATCTCCTTCTATCTTAGGCCACGAACTTATCACCCATCTGTGGACGCTTTCTGGAGGTCCAAGATCTGTATGCTCCATGGTCACTGGACTAAGTGTGTAAATATAGGACGTGACTATGTTGAAAAATAAATGTGCTAGGTTTACTAAAATTGACTCCTTCTACCTTAGGCCACGAACATCAATCACCGCTCATAATTCTATAAGTGATCAGTAAGATAGATAAGTTTGAATTCCAATGAAATAATTTCATTGACAGTTGAAATGTTCAAGTTAAATTTCAAGTGGTTTATGAAAGTGAAGGAATTTTCTTCACTGCCTCATTTTTGTACATTTCCTTCATCCAGCATGCATTAATGAGAACTTGATCAACGTTAAACCTTTCCATCCTTCCCCGAAATATGGAGGAAAAGATGGATAGTTTTGTGAAGTTTGACTTTTGAAAGGGACAAATCAGGGGTTGCCAACCTTCGTTATGCCTTTAACCAAGGGGCCATGGACTCTAGGTTGGGACCCCCCCCCCCCAAGACCAATTTATCAGTTTGTCTACTTGTCAGAAATGAAGCCTTGTTTCTTTCATTTAACTTCGAATATTTGATCTCTCATAAGAGGATCTATAAAATTAATAAACCTTTGGGAGAAGGCCATTTCAAGAACAAAGAGTTCTAACATAAGTGGGCAAGACTTGAAGGTTATTCAGTGGGGAGGTATTCAAAGAGGAAAACGAGAGGATGAAAAGCAGATATTCTCCCTCAGAATAACAGGTAGAGATGCTCCCTCCCTTTGGCTTAGAGCTGCATTGATACCATACATTACACAAGGTAAAATAGCAATACAGACAACTTTAAAACTGTAAGACCATAAGAATAAATAGTAGGTTCAATATATCCAAAAAACATGATGAGTGCAGAAAAATATAGATATTAGACTAAAATTAAGAGGGCAAAGATAATGTTATAAAAGTTATAATGTTTTAGAAAGACACAATGAATATTGTGGTGGAGCAGCTGGTGCTATGAATCTCAGCTCCAGAAAAACTGTCGTCACTCCTGCTCTTTGTGTCGAGTTTGCACATACCCCTTGATAAGTTACCTGTTGGCAGTAGCGCCAAATGGGAGTTGATGGACATATGCAAGAGGGAATTAGTTTCAGGAATACAGGGGAAAGAGAGGAGGAATGTTGTAATGCTGTCATACTTCAATGCTGTGATTAGTAATTAAACAATATAGCATGTCAGAGACCTAAAAAGCAATCTGTATATGGAGATAAAAATGGAAAATACTGAAAACATTCAAAAAGTCTGGCAACATCTTTCTTTGATGTAAATCCAATGGTCAGATTTTCAGATGGTCATCAGCCTGAACCATCCACTATCACTCCCTGACTCCATATTTTAACAGGAATGTTGTAAATTGAGTTGAACTAGGTTGGATACGCATTTGGGGTGGGCAAACACATGAAGGAAGTACAAAATGAATAGTGGAACATGTGGTGTAGAGGCACAGATGGAGATCTTGGAGTGGATTTCCAGTTTCTTGTAAGTAAAAAAGGAGAGGTAGACCAGGAAGGGTGCATGGATAATGGTTTATTTGCCTAAGCTTAGAAGAAAAGAGAAGGAAGAGCATGCAGGAATTATATCATCTAGATAGTGTATAGCACCATTTCAACATTCAGGTTCCTGGGCATCATTATTCTTCAGGAGCTGATGGAAGAACTGTATCTCCTTCAATAACAAAAAGGCTCAGCAGAGAATGTTCTTCTTGTGGGAGCTGGTAAATCTCTATTTTCTCTGGAACATACTGGTGCAATTCTATACTCCCATTCTCACATCAGCCATTACTGTCTGTTATAGTGCAACATCCTCTCACAATACACAAAAAAACACCCTCTCTATCTGTTACTTCAGTCACTGCAGTATTATAAACACTTTAATCACTTTTTATCATGCTATTTTCATTGTAAACACATGCACATGAATTTATGCACATTTTTTTCTATATCCATACCTTAGCCTCTAATGTTATGTTTATGTGGTTCTTTATTCTTTAGAATTGTTGAATGTTGTATTGTTGCATGTCATGCCAACACACCACAAGAAGTTCCTAATACATGTACATTTATGGCAATTAATGTTGAGCTTTTATCCTTGATCCTTTAATGCATGCAGACAAAATAGGTCAAATTGCCTTTTCCTCTGCTGTAAATTTCTATGGTTCCTCTGACATTTTTGGATGTAGATGATGGATTCATTTCCTCTGATCGCTCATTAGGAAAGATGGTCAGGCCCCAGACAGAGTGCAGAAATGATTTATTGAAATGTAACCAGGAATGGGGCACTTCACTGCTGTGGAAATATTAAAGGGATTTTCATTCCCTTTGGGATAGAAAAAATGTAATGGGCGCTTTAAAGGAGATCTGGAATATGACAAAGGCTTTTGATAAATTGGGGTGGAATGGGGGTGAAACTCTTTGCTCCTGTAGATGGATAAATAAAATCAATTGAACTAAGTTAATTGGCAAAAGAACTGGGTGGAGAGAAGAGGAGAAACGTTTCCCTCTCAGTAGACTCAAGTCTGCTCTCACAGAAAGTGGCAAATCAACGTCAACTTTCAATAGGTAATTCAATTCAGGTTTGTAAGGAAATCTTAGTGAGCAGATAGAGTATCTGCATAGCTCTAGGAAAGCAAACGCTAAGATGATGAACCAAACGGCCTCCTTACATGCTGCATGATTACATGGTTCGATTACTTTACTCTTGAGATCCAAATTCTTTCCAGGTTTCATGTTTCCTGTTGACTCCGGGCATCTCATGCAAATCGTCATATGTGAGCCCAGGCTCTGAGCACTTCAGGTCGTTTCCCAATCTTGGGCTCTCATGATAACATGGCAGAGCAGCAATGGCACATAAGAAAAGAGGGAAGGATAGGGCAAACCCAGTAGAAGGTTAAGCTGAATGTGAAATACTGCAAGTAGAATGTAACACGCAAAATAAAAGCAAGAAATATTCCTCTAGACTGGCATTAATATTAGAGAAAGAGCTTTTGTTTCACAGTTCAGAATTACTGTAACAGAAACAACAGAATGGAAGTCAGATGAAGCTATGGATCATATTGGCATGGTAGCTGTTAACTGCACACCACTTTGGTATCCAAAGCACAAGGTGATTGCTGGAGACTGCACTGAGGCTGATCACTGCCCTGGGAGGTCAGTGATCTTTCATTCTGAAGAAAATTAGCTTGCCTGGAGCAGCAACTCTGTTTCTCTCCCCAGTCAATGTTTCCAGCACTTTCTATTTCTATTTCAGTTATCCAGTACTGCAGCTTTTTGTCCTTAAGTTAAAAAGTGGTTTTATTTTCCCAGAGAATATGCAAATCTGTCAATATTTTGCTTAAATGGGGCCATTGTACTGGGGTGTAGAGGAACCAGGCTGAATGAAAGCACCATAGTGAATTAAGCCTGTTCCCATTGATGTAGAGGGGTGTGTTCTCTTTACTCTAGGTATGTCTCTCTAAAGTGTGACGGCTCAAGCTTGTATTACTTTACAACATAAAGAGCAACAGTTTTTCCAGGCCCCAAAACAACCCTATTTTGCCACTGATTTTCCCGGTAACCTATTTTCCCCAGAATTCCATCAGCTCACTCGCACATCAGGAGTAAGATACCTACTAACCCATGTGTTTTTTTGCAATGTGGAAGGGAACTGGAGCTCCCAGTGGAAATGTAGGTGGTTGTGGGGAGAACGTGAAAACTCTACACAAACAGCACCAGTGGTCAGGATTGAACCTGGCTGACAAGTGCCAAGAGGCAGTAGCCCAAATCACTGTGCCACTCTGGGAACATGCTGGGGATAACTGACCAAGGTTGGTAGACTTTTAATGGGGAAAGGAGTAGTTGGCATTGGAGTTTCAATGGCAGGTATAACTCCATTGTAGATGTCATAATCTTTTTCCCTATGGACAGTCAACAACGCTTCATTACACAGTACATTAGGAGCTTGTAATCTTGTATTTGTGCAGTTGATATCCCTCTGCCACCTGAGAAGATTAAAGACAGGTTCGACAAGATTAACAGCTTTACATAGATCACCTTGTCTCATCAGAGCATCAAACTGCCATGTAAGTGTTTTCTTAAAACCTGCAAGTCCACGTGCTGTGAATCATTTTCAGATTCACATAACAGAAACTGCAGACAGAAACAGCCGTCAGCACTTCCCTTGAATTTTGCTCTGCCTATCATATATATTTAGCACTTCAATATGTTCTGACAGGCCTGCTCCCTTAGAGGGTTTGAGATGAGCTGCAATTGCGCTAATTCACAGCAACGTTTATTCTAGGGTAGTCGTCAGTAGAGGAAGCATATTCCAAATGTGTGGTGAATCATCATACAAATGGCAGAAAGCTTAATGCCACAGAAGTCAGTTGTAAATACTAAATGACATCCATTAAGAGAGAGATGATTAAAAATGACCTGAGGCTCCAATCCTCTGTTGCTATGGTTAGAGTGGAATCCTGGTCCATTCACTGTGACCCTTGACTTCTTAGCTTCTGGGCAAGTTGATGTTTTCCTGGAATTGTTCTGGCTTTCTGAACATCAGTAATTAATAGAGGAAGTTCGATTTCATGAATTGTCAATTAACCTTCAGTTTTTAGACAGGGAATGGAAAATTTGTAGAAGTACATTTACAGTTAGCACCATTAAGCTCTGGGGACCTGGACTTAATCCCAACTGGCTGTCTAATAGGCTGATGTTGGTGTGGAGTTTGCCCGTCATCTCATATGGCTGTCTGAGTTTCTGCTCTGAATTCATAGTGTTGTACAACTTCAGATCACCATGTCCATACCATTTAGTGTCCATTGATGGGTTCCCAACCTGAGGTCCATGGCCCCCTTGCTTAATAGTATTGATCCATGGCATAAAAATGATTGGGAACTCCTGATCTAAACTGATCCCATTTACCAGCACTTGAACCATAGCTTGATATGCTCTGGTGATTCAAGTCTTTATACAGATATCTATAAGTGCGTTGTGAGTACCTACCTCCACCACCTCCTCAAGCAGTATATTCCATGTTCCATCCCTCCCCAGATTTAAAAATATCCTTCTTTGGGTCCCTTCTAAATACTTGATTCCACCTCATTCTCAACCCATCACTTCTAGTTTTAGAGGAATGTGGGAATACTATCCTAATACCTACCTTATTAATGTCTGTCAGTTTGATCCCCTGAGACTAGGAAAGCAAACATAGCTTATACAGTATCTTCAGCCCAGGCAGCAGCAGCCTGGAGAAATGAAGACACAAGAGTCTGCAGATGCAGGAGTCTGGAGCCATGTACAAACTTAGTGGGTCAGGCAGCATCCATGGAGGGAAACAGTCCAGATGTAGGATCCCAATCTGAGGCATCAGCTGTCCATTTCCCTCCAAGGCTGCAGCCTGTCCCACTGAGAACAATCTGCTGAAACATCTCTACACCCTCTGGAATGCAGCCATGTCTTTGCTATAGTGTGACAAACACATCTGCACATAGTACACCAGCTATGGCTTTACTTGTGTTGTATAAAGATGTACCATCCCTTGTATTCTATGCCCATGCTAATGAGGAGAGTAGATGTGTGTGATCTTCCCTCTCCTGCAATGAGCCCTGCAGGGATCCTTGGAATTTTACATTATTTCCATTTCTCAATGCTTCTTAAGACTTCTTACCTTTAATTTTATCATTCATTACCTCCTTATTATTCCTCCCAAAGTGAATCACCAATCACTTATCAGGAAAAAAATTACATCCACTGCTGCTCTGCCCATCTTGCAGACTGACCATTCAATCTGTAGCCCTTGACTCTCCTCCTCACTATCAATCCAGGCAGACTGCATAAACTGTATTGCTCTCATTTTGGTATCATTACAAAAAATGCAATATGATTGCTCAGATAAAATAGCTCCTTAAAAATGCCAAGCTGCCTATCTTTGTTGAATTTTCATCTTTTTAAGTTGGATTAATCCTGCCCCCTCAGATTCCACCCACCCTCCAATTAATTGTAAGATTCACAGGATTGTAATTTCCTGGCGTATTCCTCTTTTCTTCATGAATAAAGGAACACATTTACTGTCCATCTGTCACATGATAACTTACTTACTGCCCATTATGCCAATGGTGTTTAGGGCAGCAGTGAAGGTCCTCCATCTCTGGCAGTTTTCAGGGCTTCCTTTATCGTGTCAGTAGCTTCCTCTCAGCTTTCAGTACTGTCGGTCATGCAAATCCCAGTGGAAGACTCTAGAATACATTTACGCTCAGATGTAGAGGAATTCCTTATTGCCATTTCCGAAATAATTTTGTTTTACTAGTCAGGGTTGTTAGCCCTGAGCTGAACCTCCTAACCAGGAGGACCAGTGGACCATGTTTATTCTGACCTCTACCCTTTGACCTGTTTGGCATGGATGACCCTAGCAAGAGCCAAAGCATAAAGACCTGGCTCTACCCAACACAGCTAACTGGAACATTAAGGCATGCAGGCCAACAAACCACAACAAGGTTGTAGTCTTCTTGGAGATCACACAGTATGTTCATTAACTTTTTCACTTCTTCCTGATAATATACTGGTAAGTTATTTGACTATTGTAAGTTCAATCTTAATTTGGTTAATGGTTCAAGAGAGAACAAAACAAAGCAGAGTATATGACCGCACGTGAAAAGGAATATATTGCAGAGCTGCTGGGAAATATAGCAAGGGAACGGGACTGATGGGAGCAAGCAAACCAGTTCACTACCTACTTCTTCTAACCCTGGTCACTGCTATTTAGATCATAGTTCATGCTTAATTGTCATTCACCTATACATAAATACACATGAATATTAGCCAAACAGAACAGTGTTACTCCAAGGCTGAGGTGCAAAACGTAGTGCCAAGTGATTGGTCAAAGCTGTCAGCCATTTTTAATGTGGAAATCCGCAAGTCCGATTCACTGATTTATATATGGTCGGCAGGGGAGCAGCATGGCCCTGCTCATAGTGAGAACTAGTACTCAAGCTGTGGTTTCACCTGTTCACAACATCCCAGGAGGGGAGAGAGGTGTCAGAGTCTATGCACTCCACTGGAGTCCGAGATGGAGTTGGTGCTGCCCCTCCCAATAGTCGCTTGGCAGAGGACATGTCATATTGTGTTTGAATTCCAGATTTCTGCACCATTCATGGTCTCAGGATCTTGGACTGTATATATTTTTAGTGTGACTGTGCTTTACTGATAGCTTGCAGGGTATAAGTGCTATACGTGCTTTGTGCTGTGTATGACTGTTGGTACTATGTTTTGCGTCTTAGCCCCAGAGTAATGCTGCTTTGTTTGGCTGTATTCATGTATGGTTGAATGACAACTAAACTTGAACTATAAACTAAATAGTCACCACCTGGGTCACAAGCAGTAGCTAGTGAACCGATTTCTCACACTTCTAGTATAGGGAGAAAAGCATCTCCATTAAGTGTAGGGCCATGAGCTGGGGGCAATGGTGAGGCCTGTGGAACAGAATCAAGGCCAGTGAAGAGTAACTGCAAGTGATTATTGCTTAATGGTACCAACACACATAAGAAGCTGAAAGAACTCAGTGGGATAGTCAGCATCTGTGGAGGGAAATGGACAGTCAACATTCTGGGCAGACGCCCTTCATCAGAACTGGAAGGGAAAAGGGCAGAAGCCAGAATAAAAAGGTCTGGTGGAATGAGGAACATGAGCTGGCAGGTGATAGGTGAATCCAGGTGAGAAGAGGCCGAGATCAAAGGAATGGTATGAGAATGTAGGAGGTGATAGATGGAAGAAGCAAAGGGCTGACAAATAAGAAACCTTTTAGGAGAGGGCATTGGGTCATGGAATAAAGGGATAGGAGGTGATAGGAGGGAGTAGGAGATGAGCAAGATGTGAGGGTGGACAATGCAAAAGAAAAGGGTAAAGAGAATACAAAGAAGTGAGGTTACCAGAAGTCAGAGAATGGTGTGAGTTTGATGAGACAATAGATTATGAGAAGAGTAATACTGGACTGGGGAGGGGTAACAGGGAGAGGATTAGTCATTGGTTGAATGGAAGGTCTGGACAGGCTCACAAACTGGGTTGGTTTTGGGACACATGAAGAAGGGCAGTGAAGTAATTTAACTAAAGGGTGCCTACCTGAAGCAAACTCCCCTCACTGGGCAGGGCTCTGCTGCCATGGTATCATTAGCACAAAACATATTTATTCTTTGAGCACCCAGCAGTCAATCCATTTTGGAGCACATAAAATTGTTTTCTCCCGGCCATGGTCCGCCTCAGTGTCATGTTTGGAATGAAGTTATTAAACATGTGTGTTGCTTGGAAAGTATCCCACCTGTGTTCTCAGACACCCACTTAGATTTCCTGAGTGGATGAGTGGAATGGTTATGTATAGAATAACATTTTTGTTTTAGACTCAAGGTTTAACACTCCTTTAATGCACAAATCATGCATTAACTCTATGAAAATCAAGCAGTGATTATTTCTGGGTGGAATACTGTTAAAGAGGGTATTGGATCAACTATGATACACAGTGGCACACCTGATATTAGATGTTCACCTAAGCACATCCTCATTCTGACCACATTCAGTTCTAGTCTTCAAATGGAGTATGGACCTTCAAATTTTAACCTTTATGGAAAAGCAATAAATCTACTGAAATATGCCCAGAGGCATCAACTTCAACAATTCCACTTCCACACATCGGTTCAGCCAGTCTGTCTTTACAATGCACAAGAGACTCGAAGCATCTTTCTATCTATTTCTCCATCCATTCTTTTTATATTAGGGCAGGCCATTGCTAAGGAGCTGGAATTGTGAAATGACCACAACTCCCCTCTCTTGTATTTCTTTATCTCAAAATCAGACCTTTTTATGTGGATGTTCCATGGTTAGTTTCCTTCAAAGTCTGATGCATTTCCTATGGATCAATGTAGAAAAGGCACAGCACTTGGAAGCTTCCCATACTGTTGTCTTCAGGATCCATGCACGACCTGTTTGAGAGCATTATTCTAAATGGCCTTTCTGGCCAATTTCACAATGCTTCACTGGTTCTTTGATGTACCATTAAAGCTATATATAATGTTAGTTTAGCTTGACAAAAATGGGTCAGATCCAATTTCCAGTCAAGCTTACTTCAGCTAAACCAACCTTCCAGTACTGAGAAAAGCAAGGAAGATTCATCATTTGTCATGTCCTTTTCAAGATGCCTCAAAAGCATTTACAGCCCATGAAACACTGAAAGGTAGTCACTGCTGTGATGTGGGAATGTGATTCCATAAACAGCAAAAAAACTGAACATATTCCTTTTTTCAATATTAGATACCAAAGATTGACTAAAGGAATATGGAATTGTAATGAGCTCTTCAGGCTTGTGTGGACCGCATTGGGCTCTGAGGTTTTTAGAGCTCCTGATTTGGTTAGTTGTTGCTTAACGAGAGTCGTTAATCATTTAGGGTGCCTTATGTTTTTCACAAGCGGCTCACTCCTTGTAATGCAGTCTCCTGGTGCTTCCTGTTTAAGTTTGTGAAGTTTATTTTGATAGGCTCAGGGATTCAGAGTGCTTTTATTACTTAAGTGGACACTTGATTAGCACTAATCTCGAGGTACTAGTTTTGACAATGTTACATCGCGTGGTGCTGCTCAAACAAGCCACCGCTGTCCTTTAGGAATTATTATGAATAAACTCTCCTTGCAGCCTCTTCAATCAAGTCCATCTTTCCTCCACACTTGGTTCCAACATTGTCATCACACCCTGTAACAGGAATGACTCTCTTGAAATAGTGGCACGAGATCTTTAATCTACCCTAGTGATAATGAAGGGGGCTATTCTTTAAGCTTCTTCAGAACATGGTTGACAGTGAACACACATTCACGACTGCACTCTACTGCCATTTGATTTGAAAGAGCAGACTGTCGGGACAAGACGCAAGGGTCTACCTGGTTCTGCTCTCTGCTCCGTGATATTTACTCAGCTCTGCATGGAACTGAGGTTGAGGCTGTAGCCTGCTCTTTCTGTTCTGGGCCTCGTGTCTGTGGACTTACTTTTGATCTGAATGCTATTTGCTTACTTTTATTGTTTGCACAATATTTTATTTTATTCTACACATTGGGTGTTTTACGGCCTTGTATTTTTTAATGAGTTCTTTTGGACTTCTTTGTATTGCGGCTGCCTGTAAGGAAACAAATCACAAGGTTGCATAATGTATACATACTTTGGTAATTAATGTATTTGAAATTTGAACCTAGAATTTTGTGCCTCTGTAGTTTAAGTTAATCCATCAATATTCCATGCCACAGGCGATAGTACTGCCCTACCGGGCACTGTGTCACATTTGTTCAAAGTTCGAAATAAATATACATCCCTGAGATACATTTTCTCATAAGCATACTCAATAAATCTATAGAATAATAACCAGAACAGGATCAATGAAATACTGCCCAACTTGTGTCAACCAGCTGGAGTGCAGAAAACAACAAACTGTGCAAATACATAAAAACAGAAATGGTAATAATAAATAAATATTGAGAACATGAGATGAGTCTTTGAAAGTGAGTGCATTGGTTGTGAGAACATTCCAATGGTGGGAAAGTGAATCCAACTGAAGTCATCCTCTTTGGTTCAAGAGCCTGATGATTGAGGGATAATAACTGTTCCTGAACCTAATGGTCTGAGTCTTGAGGCTCCTGTACCTTGTTCCTGATAATAGCAGCAAGAAGAGTGCATGACCTGGGTCGTGGGAGTCCCTGATGATGGATGTTGCTCTCCTGTGATGATGTTTTAAGTAGATGTGCACAATGTTTGAGAGGGCTTTACTGTGATGAAGGGCTTTACCCACTACTGTAATGAGGTTCACTTTTTATTCACTCACAAGAAGTTTGTCCTGAATTGCCCAGTATCATTCACTAACAGAAATTACCCTGCAGTAATCTCATCTAGCATCATTCCTAAACTTGGTGGTGTGATTCCTGAGGCTCCTGTACCTTATTCCTGTGAAGTGGCTCTGCCCGTGTTGAGGGATGGGTGTCCATTCATGTCTTTTTGTATGATGATGACGTAGTTTTGGCACAAACATCTCTGCATAAATAAATAGGACCTCTGGTTTTCAAGCAGGCATGGTAGAGGAATGAAAATCGCTTTGAGTAGATTCCAAGCTTACGCATTGAAGGCAATTTCACCCTATGTGTCTAGGAGAAAAGCTGCAGTATCCGGTGGATACAACTGCAAGCCAGCCTCACTGCACCAGATTTCTCATAAGAACATAAGAAATAGGAGCAGGAGTAGGCCATCAGGCCTGTGAAGCCTGCCCTGCCCTTCAATCAGATCATAGCTGATCTGGCCATGGACTCACCTTTACCTACCTGCCTTTTCCCCATAACCCTTATTTCCCCTACTGTGCCAAAATCTATCCAACTTTGTCTTGTATATTTACTGACATTGCCTCTACTGCTTCATTGGGCAGAGAATTCCACAGATTCACCACTTTCTAGGAAAGACAGTTCCTCCTCATCTCCGTCCTAAATCCACTCCCCCGAATCTTGAGGCTATGTCCCCTAGTTCTAGTCTCAGTGGAAACCTCTTTCCTGCCTCTATCTTATCTATCCCATGGGATATCTGATGGGAGGGTTAGGTGAAAATCTCCACCAGATAGCATTTACTGGAAACCAGTAACTTACTTGCCTTGCAGTTTACCCATTCCCTGTCTTTAAAGAGGACCAGTATCAATCATTGTTATTTTTAAAGGAGGTATAAGTTTTCACTGCAGAAGAAACACCTTTAACTTGCAGTCCAATCATGCCATTGTTAAATGAACAAAATGAACAGAAGTTAGTTTTACATAGCAGTATATAAATTAGGCAAGTTGCCATTAAGGTTACTCAGCTGTATCATTCTCCTATTAAAAGCTAATAATGCTAGAACTAACACAATCAAAATGACATTCTCTAAATTCCCATTAAATACACAGCATTTCAGAGAAGTATGCCATTTTCGAATATTCCCCACATTTACATGATGAATGCCCATCTGCAAGGAATAATTCACAGGAAGCTCTGCAGCCATTTATCTTTGTGATGTATGTGAGTTGTAGAGTACTGCAACAATAATGATGAAGTACCAGTTGTAAAGGAACTGTTGCAACTCTTTTGCTCACATGAATGTAACTTATCATTTTTGAAATGGCTGTTGTGCAGTTAGTTTGCCATCATTCCACTTCTGTTTCAAGGACAGAGACTATTTTCTGACAAGTGAAATGAATGGGGAAAGGCAGCACTGATTTAATAGTGCAGAGAGAGGTGCTTTAGCTTGTGGTTGTGTTAACTGGGGAATGGTGTCCATTTCCTCACATCCAATTTTCTTGCTGTTTATTAATGAAATGGAAAAAAGTTTGACATGCCCTCCAATCTGTGAGTTATAAATAAGCGGTCTGGCCTTACTGAATCCCGGACTGGCTTTCTCTCCTCTTCTTTCTAATGTTCTATGTTGAAGCATGGTTGCTGGGGTCCAGGAGTTGTACAAGTAAAACTACCCAAGGCAAACTCGATATATATGATGGCGCTGTGGAGAGTGATCTGAGGAAGGTCTTCAATCATACTGCAAGCTTCTTCCTATGGGACACCATTCCTTTGTAGATCGATGCAGTCTCCAGCCCAACAAATCACGGATGTATCAAGGCTGCCCCAAAATCCAGTGATTCCTTGCCAGTGTCATGGTAGCAATTGAATCTAAGATGGCCTTAGGTGCATTGTCATCCATTTACCATCTCTGTTAGATTATGTTATCTTCTCCAGTAATCTATCACCAGCAATGTGCCTCCTAATAAGGGAGTTGAAACTAAGTATCACTGACCAAGCACATCTAAGCACGTTCAACAATGGTTCATCTGATAGGTCTGGGCCCGTACTCATTGAAGTTCAAACGAATGAGGGGTATCTTATTGAAACCTATCAAATATTGAAAGGCTTAGATAGAGTGGATGAGGAGAGGATGTTTTCAATAGTGGGAGAGTCTAGAACCAAAGGGCTCAGCCTCAGAATAGAAGGACATCCTATTAGAACAATGATGAGAAAAAATTTTTTTAGCCTGAAGGTGGAACTCATTGCGACAGATGGCTATGGAGGGGAAGCCATTGGGTATATTTAAAGCAAAGATTGATTAGTACTTGATTAGCCAGGGCATCAGAAGTTACAGGAAGGAGGCAGGAGAATGGGATTGAGAGGGAAAATAAAGCAGCCATGATTTAGTCAATGGGCTGAATGGCCTAATTCAGCTCTCGTGTTACATGGTCTAATGATCTGAAGGTCTGATTGGAAAGACAGAAAACATTGTTTGCGCCATAACCATGTTAATATCTACATGAAATGTGTTGCAGAAAATGTATTGCCTGATACCCACTGACTGCATGCCCAGTCAGTACCAAAGAATCAAGATAGTTAAAAATCCTGAAAAAAAAATTGGTAATGTTAACTGTTTATTTCCCTGCATAGCTGCTGCTAGAAATGCTGAGTTCCTCCACCATTTTGTGTGGGTTGCTCAAGATCTTCAGCATCTGCAGAATCTCTAATAACTCTTTTACCTCTGTTTTCTTTCTCCATAAATACTGCCTGATCTGCTCTTTCCAACTGTAACACGCCGGTTAGGATTTCTACTGTTATGCTGTGAGGTATTTTTATTTCAGCAGTTTTTTGCAAAACAAGGGTATCCTGTTTTGGCTTCATTAAAGATAAGGAGCCATTTTGCCCATCTTAGGAATGTTATGTCAGCCAATCAAGATTGTACTGGTGCATGTTGTAACTTTCTGCCCAGTGGGAAGATTCAAGAGAGCTGGGAGACAGTAGTCTGATTTGGGATCTTTTGACGGGAGCTGGGCTCGAGGGAAGATGCCCACAGAATGCTGCCCAAAGGAGAGACCCCGTTGCAAGATGTACTTTGTGCAGATGAATGGTTCCAAGGAGAAAGTGCCAATACTCCTGAGTTAGCCAGTTCTTTAAGATGATCTTCAAGGGAAGTTTGAACTGTTCTGGCGTCTTTCATGCAGAACATGGGTTCAGTGCATGAGTACAACACAATGCCTGACTGCTTCAGAAATGAGCTCCAACATATATGTGCATAACGGACTGGTTTAACTGCGATAGGCCCTTTTGACTTTCTTTTCTTTTCCTGTTAACTGTTTGGTAAAGTTAAAAACTGGTAAATGTACTTTCTTTATAATTGTATGCTGGTGTACGATCTGTAAGGGGCAGTATTTACACAGCATTTACTACAATCTATGTTCCTTAACTGGAACATCCTAACTTTCCTGTTTGGATAAACCCAAATCATACTAACTGTGACGTGTGTTACTTATGGAAGGTGACATTCTCACTGCTGAGTCATGTGGCAGATCAGGTGAAAGGGGATTGGAAATCTCTTTGTATTATCCATCCCTCTCCCTCAAACCCACTTTATCTTAAAACTAATCTGTTTCTTTCATTCCTTGTTCTAATGAACTCTGCCTCTCTCCTTGTTGATGATGCCTAACCTGCTGAATTTCCTGTATTCAGATTATTTTAAAATTTTGAATATGATTTACATGCTAGATCAAAAGTTTTGGTTTTTATAAGTAGAGGTGGGGATGTTTGTTATTAGTTCATTGAACTCTGAGCAGGGAGTCCGTAGATACAGTAGATTCTGGTGAATTAGTCCATCGGTTAATTGGGGTAGATGCTTATTTGGGACCTCTCGTAATGAACAAAATTTAATCAAGAAAATAACCAAGATTTCCTTCATTTATTTGGGACATATTGCCACTTAATCAGAACAGGAGACTGTTGCTGTACAGTCTCTAACTAGTGTCAGCTGCGTACACTTGCGTGCCATTGCACACTACACCACACTTGGAGTGAATAGTTTCTAAATGGCATCAGTTTCAAAAACAATAATTTTTGTCACTGAGAGTTTTTATTTTATTTGAACCAACTTTAATTATTTTAAATGTTGATGACATTTAAAGTGCGCTTTTTTCATCATTGTTTAAAATGCCCTCTGGCTTAAGCAAAAATAAAACATTTCTCAAAGTTCAAAGATTCAAAGTGAATTTATTATCAAAGTACATTTATTTCACTGTATACAACCCCAGACTCATTTTCTTGTGGGCATACACAATAAATCCAAGAAACACAATAGAAGCAATGAAAGACTTCACTCATCATGTTGGTAAAACAACCGGTGTGCAAAAGACAACAATCTGTACAAATACAAAACAGAAAACAAACAATAAATAAATAATCATTAAATATCAAGAACATGAGATTAAGAGTCCTTTAAAGTAAGTCTATAGGTCATGGGAACATTTCCATTATAGGGTAAGTGAAGTTGAGTGAAGTTATCCCCTCTGGTTCAAGATGGTTGATGGTTGAGGGGTAATAACTGTTCCTGAACCTGGTGCTGTGAGTCCTGGGATTCCGTATCTTTGTCCTGATGGCACCAGTGATAAGAGAGCATGTTCTGGAAGTGAGGTGGGGGTGGTTCTGGATGACAGATGGTGGATGACGATGAGAAATAAGCAGTAAGACAATGCCGGACTATGTTACTCACCGCGGTTTCAAGCATTCAGATTTGTGATGCCAAAAGTGGTACGGGTGAAAATGAAATTATTTCAATATTTCAACGTTAGGACCTATGAGCATTTTAGGGTATTGTCAATAATCTTAGATGTTGCAATAAAATTGACGATTTGGAGGATACAATCATTGTACGAAGGCAGTCCATTATCTGCACTAGGTGGCTGCGCTGATTTCGTTCATTTACAGTTAATCAAAAGAACACGGCAGCGTTCACTGGATGAATTCCTCCATTGATAGCTATTAGGATTTAATGCATAGTTTTATAGTACCACAGTAGCATTGGTGATATCCTAATTTGTGCTGCATTTCTTTTAAATATGTACATTATTCTTTACTCAGTTAAATGGTAGTTTGTCTTTTTATACGTTTTAAAATATTTCCATAAAACTTCAGCTATTTGGACCAATTAACTGTCTGAGGAGTGTTTGATGCCTCTAGGCTGCCATTCATTGAAACTTAGAAGAATAAGGGGGATGTTATTGAAACCTATTGAATATTGAAGGGCTTAGACATAATGGGTGTGGATAGGATAGTTTCTATAGTGAGTGAATCTAGGACCAGACAGTAAAGCTTCATAATATAGGAATGTCCATTTAAAGCAGAGATTGGGAGGAATTTCTTTATCCAGATTGTAGTGTATCTGTGGCAGTCATTGCCATGGATGGATGTGGAAGCAGGTCATTGAGTGTACTTAAAGTACAGGTTGATAGGTTCTTGATTGGTCAGGGTGTCAAACATTATGGGGAGGAGGCAGGAAAATATGATTGAGAGGGATAATAAATCAGCCATGATGGAATAGTGGAGAAGATTTAATGGCTAAATGGCTTATTTCTGTTCCTATGTATTTTGGTCAGCGGGTGATGAATCCGTGGAATTCATTGCTACAGATGACTGTGGAAGGCAAGTCATTTTGCATATTTAAAGTGAAGGTTGCTAGGTTCTTGACCAGTAAGTGGAATAGGCAAAAATAATGAGATTGAGGGGGATATAAATCAGCCATGATGGAATAGCAGAGCAGACTTGAGGGGCCAAGGCCTAATCCTGCTCCTATGTCATATGTGTTATGGTGTTATGGTCTAATGCCTGTCAGGGAAGGAAATCTGTAAACATTCCATGGTCTGGCCTCTGTGTAACAAGCTTTCTCCCAATGTAATGGGCTGATTTCTTCTCAGGTCAGGGGCAATGAATGATGGGCAATAAATGTTGATGCTTTCAGCAACATCTAGATCTAGCGGATAGTGTTTTTTTAAATCACCTTTTTGCATTGATGCATTTTGTGTGTAGTTTTTAACCCTACTGGCTAGTAGTCATATCTGTTTTTCTCGTAATATCTGTCTTTGTACTTCCTCTGTCTTCCTGAACCTGACTGTTGTGATGTATCTAGGTAACGTGATCTTTGGTTAGAAGGAACGGCAGAAATATTTCAGTATGCTTCAGTATGAAGATGTTTCTGTTGAACCTCACCAACAAATTACTTTAAAAAAAAATCCCTTGAATCATACTCTCTTCAGTTACCCGATGAGGTAACCATACCCTTTGACCAGAAGCAGATGTTGTTAGGTGGAACCCAACCTTCATGGAGGGTTTCACCCTTATCCACAACACTCTGCAGTTGGTGGGTCAGCAGTGGTGGCCAAGTCACTGTCCATCTGCTCCTGATTTCCAGCTCAACTCCTCTCACCTGCTCCAAGAGGCTCATTCTGCTTTCTCCCCCATCCTGTGAGCTGCTTGGTTCTTGCTGTTTTCATCAAGGCCCAGCGCAGACAGCACCCTCCATGCCGACCTTGTCGGGAACCCTCTACAGCCGATCTCCACAGGGGATTAGCCACGTCTGCCATCCTTTGCCTCTGCGCTCCTGGACTAAGGACTGGTACTTCAGGGCCTTCCTCTCATCGTACTGTGAGCTCCACCAGGCTGATTTTCTTGTGTTTGGTGGACCACAGTATGACGTCTGGTCAAAGTGTGCTTTGCTCCACCTCCAGGAACTGCAGTTTCCTCCCCACATCAGCCCTCATCTCCCATGATTTGGCAGTTTGCTGCAGACTGGATTTAGGCCTCCTTTTTATGACTGGTGTGGCCCTCTCCATGATGAAAATGACTACCCTGTTTGTCTCTCTACCAGAAAGTCTCCTTACACAGCTCTCCTGCTCCAGGGTGTCGGCAAGATGTGGCGCCACTCACACCATCCTTGTGATAAAGCTGTTTTGCACCCTGACAGTATGTGTGCCAGTGAACCCTACTGACAACAAAGCTTGCAGTTAGGGTCCTCTTTCAGCCCCCCGGAGTGTAGCAGCGATGGTGTAGGGAGCGCGTCATACACGGGCTGTGGGAAGAAAGAAATGTGGAAAGGCTCCAATCTCCAAAGCTTTGCCCAGATGATCTCATGTTTGGGAAGATCCCATATCGTCCAGGTGCCCTGTGACCCCAACTCCACTGCCTTCAATAACGGCCTTTCATCCTCGTGGTTTCGTACCTCTGCCTGGGCCATGTCAGCTCTATCCCTTGCACTTGCACTCCTCTATCATTGGAAGTATGCAGAGACGAGGCAAGCCATCCCAGGCATGGGTCGCCAATGATGTCTCTCAATTGCAGGTAGCTCACTGCCTGGTCTGTGGCCGAGTTGGCGGCCCACTTTCGGCCAGATCTTGTTGTGACCCCTGCTTGGATTATTAGCTTGTCATTAGAGCCCCTCAGTGTTAACACAACTCTACACTTTGCCACCTTGAACTCCTCCACTACTGATGACACCAGGAGCTATAGCTACCTGATTTTATGTAGAGCCCCACTGAAGAAAACCTTGGGGAGATCCCCAGCCACTTTGCAAGTGCTGGCTGAATTTCCTCTCGATGCCTTCTATAGTAGTCATGTGGAACTTGTACACTGTACAAAGCCAGAGCAGTCTTGATAGAAGACCATACTGGTACAACCATGTCTTAAATTTGCCAGGGAGTCTCATTTTGTCGATCTTCTTCAGCCACTCTTCAGTCTGCTTTACAGTGTCGGTGATGTTGGCGTTGTCCATCATTGCTGCATTAAACTACTTTCCCAGACACTTTACTGAGTTGTTGTCCTCTATGGATGGAATGACTTCTCCCTGTACTTGAAGACTGAACTTTCTAGTAGCCTTGCCCTTTTTGATCCAGATGGGTATTGGAACATAGCTACCTGGGCTAGGATAACCTTCAGGGCCAGGAAGTCCAGAAGACCAGACTTCTTGGCCCTGTAGGTCACCCTAGCCCAGGTAGTTACGTTGTCCAGGATTTTCAAAACACATCCTGCTTGGACATAGGTTACAGGGTTACTGTGATGTCATCCATGAACCCCCATATTGCGGGTTGTTGGATGCTGGGCTCCAACACTGGGCCTCGGGTTATGTCTGCTGCTGCTGTTATGAGGAGGTTCATACCCATGACAAATATGATGGGGGAGATGGTACAGCCACTTGGAATCCCTTTTTGGAGGTCTTGTCACCTGGTTGTAAAGTGGACTGAAGAGAAGCATAGTTTGAAGCCTCCTAGGTAGCTGGTGATCATATCTCACGTTACTGGTGGGATATGGTAGTGGTCCAGGCATTCTACAGGCATTGGCTAGGATTAACCAGATGACTGTTAGGTTGCTTCACATATCAATTAGCTGATTTTTGAGGTGTATTCAAAGCATCCAGAAAAAGCCGGGATGCCACCTTTCTGGATGGATGTGTTGATATAGTGGTTCTCCATTAAGTAAGAGGTCAGCTTTCTTGCAAGCACTGAGAATAATAGCTTGCACACTAATACCCCATTTTTGCTGACTGAGAAAAGCCCTGGTGAATCTGAATGAGTTTTTAACAAACTGTGCTCTCCCTCTCCCTTTTTCCCTTCTTCGCTTTCGCAGCTGCCCCACCCTCCTGAGCTTGTGCAACTGTTCCTGCAGTTTGCTGGTTATATCCTTGACACCTTCTTTTTCATCAGGTGAACTGCTTTGAATTGCTTGCTCAGGGATATTACCTCACCTTTCAGGTGGTGAATCTCCCTTTCTCTCCGGTTTGGTTGTTGTGATGGTTTAAGATCCCCTTTCTTCTCCATTGGGCCAAATCTCTCTTCAGCAAAGTTGAACACAATGGCTGTGAGGGAGTCAACTTTCCTGTGGACAGGTCCTGCTAAGGCCAAGGTAGCTTTCAAGATATAATTCAGGTTGTCATCAAACTGCTTCCAGGATACATTTCCTGATGACCTAGACCATCTGATCCTCTCTTTCCTTGATGAATGGATTAGTGTGTCCGAGGGGGCACTCACCCAATCCCTTCTTTGACACTGGGGTGGCTCAGGTGCGGAGCAATTTTCAGCTCTGTGGACTGCTTCATGGCTGGAGTTCTCCGTCATCTCACTGGATGTTGTGTCCACTTGGTTCACCTTTGTGCTACAGCTCAACCTGCTTTTGTGTATCTTGAGACCTTTGATGTTTTTGCACATTTTGCTGCAATGGCACTTTGCAATGAATGCCTCTCCAGTCAATGTTGTCTGCTTGAGCCTTCTTGTTATCATATTTCCAGTCCTGGCCATTGCTGTTATGTCAGTCCTATTGAGTCTCTCTCCCTCCTCCTCTCTCAGGAGACACTGGGGTTATTGCATATCTAGTTCATCCAAAGCTTGTACGGTTTCCTCTTGTGAGTGCCGCACAAAAGGTTGCTAGCCTTGTGTTCCCATGACAGTCTTTTCTGAAGGTCAGCTGTCCTTCCAGCAACATCACCGTCCTTTCTCAGTTACCATCCTGTCTTTCCTGGAAGCCACCTGAAAAAGCAACTTTTTCTTTAACTAAAAGTTGCATTTGGATCTGTTAAGTTATCTCAGTGAACTGTTTTCACTGCTGTTTTTATTGTAGTGAACTGTTTTTAGTGTTTTTGGCAAAGTGAATAGTTTTCATTTTCTTTGCTTTGCAGCTTATACAATTATCTTCTCAAATGCATAGGTTCCAAAGCGAGGCTTTTGTGTGGGAAACGTCTGCTCCAGTGAAAATCTGTCTCCCACTTTTTTTGAAGAAGAAGATACAAGCTCACTCAGTTAGAGTAAGAAATGCACACACACACACACACACATTAAATTAAGAAAGTAGTGCAAAAGGGGAAAACAACTAATGAGGTAATATTCATGAGTTCAATGTCCATTCCAAAATTTGATGGCGGAGGAGAAGACGCTATTCCTGAATCATTGAGTGTGTGTTTTCAGGCTTCTGTACCTCCCTCCTTATGGTAGCAATGAGACAAGTGCATGACCTGAGTAATGTGGGTCCTTAATGATGGATGCTACCTATTTGAGGCATCACTCCTTGAAGATGCTGGGGAGGCTGGTGTCCATGATAGAGCTGACAGAGTTTACAATTTTCTGTAGCTTATTTTGATCCTGTGCAGTGGACAAACCCCCACACCCCCACCACCCCCATACCAGATGGTGATGCAGCCAGGTAGAATGTTCTGCGCAATGCATATCCATGGTTCATCTAGTAGGAAAGGTAATGAGGATGCAGTAGGTGCGGCCAACTCCATCACAGGAATAAGCATCCTCACCATCAAGGGCATTTTAAAAAGGTGGAGCTCAGGAAGGCAGCATCCATCCTTAAGGGCATTTAACATTTGAGGATGTGCATTTTCCTCATTATTTCCATTGTGGAGAATGTATAGAAGCATGAAAACTACACTCAATTATTCAAAATCAGCTTACTACCTCCCCCCACCCCACTGTCGGTTTTCTGAAAGGTCCACGAAACCATGAACACTTTTTATTATTAATTTTTTGTATTATTTATTTATTTTATAACTCATAGTACCTAGGAATAGAAATACAGGTTATCCAGCTTGCCATAGAACATTACAGCACAGAAACAGGCCTTTTGGCCCTTCTTGGCTGTGCCGAACCATTTTTCTGCCTAGTCCCACTGACCTGCACCTGGCCCATATCCCTCCATACAACTCTCATCCTTGTACCTGTCCAAGTTTTTCTTAGATGTTAAAAGTGAGCCCGCATTTACCACTTCATCTAGCAGCTCATTCCACACTCATTCCACATGTTGTGGCTGACCCAGATGAAACTTCACAATTCCCTCCCACATAGTCCATTCCCCTCCATTTTACCTACATTCATGTGCCTATCGAAGAGTGAATTATTTGTCCCTATTTTATCAGCTTGTACCTCCACCCTGGCACTGCATTCCAGCAATGCTCCATTCGCTGTGTAAAAAGATACCCCTGACATCTCCCATAAACTTTCAGAGTAAACTATTAATTTTAACAGTGAGGGAATTTTATGTCCTGTACTTCACTACTGCCACAAACGGCAGATTCCACAGTCAGCAAAAATATATCTGATTCTGAATTAATTACAAAATTTCCTGGTGAAGGTGAAGACCATAAAGAGAACATGAGGAGAATCCTTTTCACTCAGAGGGTCGTGGGAGTGTGGAATGAGCTGCCGGTGCAAGTGGTGCATGCAAGTACGATTTCAACATTTAAGAGAAGTTTGGATGGTGGGGGAATGGAGGGCTATGGTCCGGGAGCAAGTCAATAGGAGTGGGCTGTTTAAATAGGTTAGCATATTCCAAATGGGCCGAAGGACCTGTTTCTGTACTCTATTTTTCAGTGGCTCTATAACTGGCCATGCTGGAACCAAGTTTCAGTTGGTTATTCTGGGATTAGTGAGAACAGCTTTGGAAAGTCAGGCTTGAGTAGCATTTCACCTCTATGCTACCATCGAAGCAAAGCGGTTACACTGTAAACCCAGCCTAAATCCAGATAAGTGGGTGGCTTCCCCTAGCAGTTTAAGGCTTAATTTTAGCTTTTTGCTTGGAATTGACACTAAAACCTGTTTGCCAGACAGTGTAGATAGAAGATAAAACTCCAATTTGACTGTTTAAATCACTTAACTCCATGGTTATAATTCAAGCAAAAACCACCCATAAAAGCTGTGATTTAGTGGACAGTGTGGAAAGTTACAAGTGGCCAAGATTAAGATTTAATTAGTCCAGCATACATAATGAACAGAAAGCAAAGACAAAGTGAAAAACGATATAGGAGAAAACTGGTAACAAAAATATGATAAAGGTAATAGAAAACAAGAATTCTGGCTCAGAAAATCAAAGAGATTCAAGGGTCAGAAATCATTGGTGGGTGCGGCCTACAGGTCCCAAACAGTAGTGGTAATGCAGGGGCAGACTATATGAGGAAATTAGGAGTGCCCGTAAGCAGGGTAAAAATACACTGTAATTGTAGAGCAACTTACATTGGACTGGGTGAAATAAATCGAGGATCCAGGATCAACTGATTTACAAGTATAATGGCTTCTGATTGATTGGGCCATCCACTGATCAGGGCAGCTGTTTATGTAAGACAACTCTTAAAGAACAGAAATAGAATTGAGAAAATAACTAGGATACTCTTTGTTTATTTGAGACATGATATCATTTAATTAGGTCTGGAGATTGTTCCTGACCAGCTTCTAACTAGCATTAGTCACATGCACTTGCGTGGCCGTTACATACTATACTGTACTTAGAGTGAACAGTTTTTAAATAGCTTCAGTTTATATGCAGTGTGTCTTTTTCACTGAAACTTAGAAAGAAGTAAGCAGTAAGAAAATTCAGAACTGTTTTGCTCACTGCGGCTTCAAGCATTCAGCCTTGGAGATGCCAGAAATGGACACGAAATTATTTTAGTAGTTCTTCAACAAGTTAGGAACTATGAAGAATTTGAAGGCCTGAATGATTATCCTGAATTTTACAATGAAAAGAAAATTTGGAGGATGTAGTCAATGGTAGCATTGTATGAAGACACTCATTCCCTACACCCAGTGTCTGTGCTGAATTCGGTCAGGAGGTTTTTGCCGAGCAGCTTTTAACTAATAAGTCACACGCACTTGTTAGATGCTACACCATGCCTAGAGCAAACAGTTTTTAAATAGAGTCTTGGAGCATTAGTATCCAGCAAGCAGGGATTTTTGTCACTGATAGTTTGTGAGAAAAAAAGAAAGACAATTCAGCATTGTTTTGCTGAATTTTGTTCACTGCAGCTGCAAGCATTCGGATTGGTGATGATGAAATGGATGGGGCTGGAAATGAAACAATTTCACTGCTTCAACCAGTTAGGAACTAGGAAGAATTTGAATTGTCTTGAATGATAAAATAAAATTGAAGATTTGGAAGATGCAATCATTGTAGGCATGCTGTGAAGTAACATATTTGCTCTGATTTTGTTCATTTACAGTTGATCAAAAGAACACAACTGTGTGCACTAGATTAATTACTCCGTTCTATGCATTGCATCACATGTACACCAGCTTGCAATCACATTGATGTACATGGTCTACAAGCAGAGCATATTGTGTGTACTCATTATCATAAAGTATTTGCATTTTTAGGAGTATTTATGATAGCGGATGTCTCACCAATATTGCCACCACCATGATACTTCTTGTTATATTTGTGGCAAGTATACTCTTAAATCTCAAAGATGGAGCATGACTCCTCTTATTAAGAAAGCCTATGAGCTCATTGACCAGAAAATCTGCAGATGCTGAAAATCTAAGTAACACACACAAAATGCTGGAGGAACTCAGCAGTCCAGGCAGCATCCATGGTAAAGAGTAAACAGCTGATGCTGAGACCCTTCATCAAGACTGCAGGAAGAAGTTACTTCACCAGTCCTAATGATGGCTCTCAGCCCAAAACATCAACTGTTTATTCTTTTCCATAGATGCTGCCTGGCCTGCTGAGTTTCTCCAGCATTTTGTGTGTGTTGCTACAAGCTCAACTTTGAGTGTGAAATTGGTGACCAAAACAATTCACATTTGTTGCGCAACATGCACTGTTGATCTTAGAGCTTGGCTCAGAGGTACTTGGAAGTCAATGCCATTCCCTTTTCCAATGACATGGTGAGAGTAGAAGGATCATGTGACAGGCTGCTACTTCTGTCTGATCAGTATGTTTGGCTTCTCTGCTAAAAACAAGAAATCCATTGAATACCCAAATCTCACCTCAGCCATGAGACCTGAGCCACATGACAATAGTCTTCTAGCAGTGAAGCCACCAGAGACATGAAACTGAGAGGAGGCAGACAAAGATGCCATGATGTATGAGCCAGGAATGGGAAATGACACTGATACTGATACAGATTTTGAACCCTCTATGTTGAGTGAGCTAACCTGATAATTCCATCTGAATTAAATGACCTAGTCAGAGACTTGGGTTTGTCAAAGGCAAAAACAGAATTATTGGGTTCAAGACTGCAAGGATAAAATCTGCTGTCATCAGGCAGCAAAATTTCAATGGAAGATTTTGATATCTGAGACAGATGTCTCCCAGGATAATTGGTGTCAAGGTTCAGGGAGGCATTTTTGTTGTTAACAAATCAAATGGGTCATCAATGACAGGCAATTTGAAGAACTTCTAGTGGGACCAGAGAAATTTGAATGGAGAGCATTCAAGTTGGTTGTTGAAAATTTTCTTGGCAACTACAGAGCACCAAACTATGTGTAGCTGGTTGACAACATGCTTCAAGCATACAAAACCGTGAAGTGCAACGTGTCGCTAAAAATGCATTTTCTACATTCCCATTTAGACTTCTTCCTTGGAAGCCTTGGTGCTGTCAGTGATGAGCATAGTGAAAGATTTCACCAGAACTTTGAGGTCATGGAGAAACAATATCAGAGCAATGGGAATCCATCAGTGCTGGCTGACATTTTATTGGACACATAAGCGAGAAGCCTCAGACACTTGAGTACAAATGAAAATCATCAACAAAACATTAGCTTAATTGAACTATTGCAAAGCATCAGTACTGTTATGAAATTAAATATATCATATTCAATAAAAGTTAGCTTCTTGTTCCCCAAATTTCTATGTGATACAAGTAACCTGAACTTAAATTTGTATTCAGCTTCAAAGTGGTCTAACACAGCCACAAGGAATTTTTGAGGAGATAACACTGCCAAAAAAATGTGCTGTCCGGTGTAGTTATTAGGATCTAATATACAATTGTATCATACTGCAGTGGTATTGGTATTGTTGTTATTTGTTCTATATTTCACTAAATACATTATTTGTTACTCAGTTGTTTATCTTTTTGATACCTTTTTGACTATTTCCTGAAGCTGACTAAATGGGGAAGCCTGTTAAATCAGTCCTGATTTGTCTTCAGTTAACTGTTTTAGCAGCATGTTTTAAATGAGCAACAATGAAGCATGAATATACGAGACTTTAGGCATTAGAAAGAGCACGGGCTTTTTTTTTCATACCACCAAGACCCTTCCATTACTACCTATCCAAGTTAACCCAAGCACTGATAGGCTTCCTCTGCTCTAACCATTGCGTTTGGACATTCCTTGAGCTGGTTGGGTTAAGTTGTTCTCTGATCTTGGCAATCCATTTACAAGAGTTTCGTCACCATACGAGGAAACATCATCAGTGCGCTGTTAACTTGAGTTATCTCTTCTGCATTTGGAAAGGAATTTTCCCTTCATATATTGCAGTTTGTGATTCATTTCCCATGAGCTAAGGTTCTGAGACCAATTTTTATTTCTGGCCACAAACCCAATAAATGTGAATGAAATTAAAATAATCTAAACACCTAAATGAAAGAACAAAGCTGTATTTCAGTAAGCACAGTACACTAGCTGACAATTGCACTGCATGCATAAAGTTTTGTGGAAATATTGTTAGCTGATGTGAATGGTGTCTGTGTAAATTAAATGACATTTCAAAGGCAAACTTTTCAATATATCTGTCATTGAAACTATTACACGTTCAATGTGCTGCATTCTATGAAATCTTAAGAAAATTCTATGAACATTCCATGAAAAGTGTGAAGTGATTTATTTTGGAAGGTCAGTTTTGAAGGCAGAATGTATGGTCAATGGCAGGATTCTTAGCAGTGAAGGAACAGAATTCAAAGTTCAACGTAAATTTATTATCAAAGTACATTTATTTCTTGTGGGCATACATAATAAATCCAAAAAACACATTAGAATCAATGAAAGACCGTAACAAACAGAATGGACAAACAGTGTGCAAAAAACAACAAACTATGCAAATAAAAAAGAAAAAAAATAAATAATAAATATCAAGAACATGAGATGAAGAGTCCTTCGAAGTGAGCCAGTGGTTATGGGAACAGTTCAGTGATGGGGCAAGTGAAGTTATCCCCTCTGTTTCAGGAGCCTGATGGCTGAGGGATAATCAAGTACCTGTTGTAAAAGAATCTATAAAGCAAAGTAACTTGAGTCAAGAATGGCTCGAGCATAAACACCTTCAACTTGAAAGGATACATCAGAGCTTGGTCCCACTAAACTGACGGGAACATATCCTCTCCAAAATACCAGCCCATTCCTTTACTGGGTCCCTTCGTAGTCTTACCTCTTTTCTTCTCTGTTTGATTTACCACTGATTTCAACAAGGCATTTGACAAGGTACCCCATGCAAGGCTTATTAAGAAAGTAAGGAGGCATGGCATCCAAGGGGACATTGTTTTGTGGATCCAGAACTGGATTGTCCACAGAAGGCAAAGAGTGGTTGTAGACAGGTCATATTCTGCATGGAGGTCGGTCACCAGTGGATTGCCTCAGGGATCTGTTCTGAGACCCTTACTCTTCTTGATTTTTATAAATGAGCTGGATAAGGAAATGGAGGGATGGGTTAGTAAGTTTGCTGATGACACAAAGGTTGGAGATGTTGTGGATAGTGTGGAGGGCTGTCAGAGGTTACAGCGGGACACTGATAGGATGCAAAACTGGGCTGAGAAGTAGCAGATGGAGTTCAACCCAGACAAGTGTGAAATGGTTCATTTTGGTAGGTCAAATATGATGGCAGAATGTAATATTAATGGTAAGACTCTTGGCAGTGTGGAGGATCAGAGGGATCTTGGGGTCCGAGTCCATAGGATGCTCAAAGCAGCTGCGCAGGTTGACTGTGGTTAAGAAAGCGTATGGTGTGTTGGCCTTCATCAATTGTGGGATTGAGTTTTAAGAGCTGAGAGCTAATGTTGCAGCTATATAGGACCCTGGTTAGACCCTACTTGGATTACTGTGCTCAGTTCTGGTTGCCTCACTACAGGAAGGACGTGGAAACCATAGAAAGGGTGCAGAGCAGATTTACAAGCATGTTGCCTGGATTGGGGAGCATGCCTTATGAGAATAGATTGAGTAAACTCGTCCTTTTCTCCTTGGAGCGACGGAGGATGAGAGGTGACCTGATAGAGGTATACAAGATGATGAGAGGCACTGATCATGTGGGTAGTCAGAGGCTTTTTTCCGGGGCTGAAATGGTTGCCACAAGAGGACACGGGTTGAAGGTGCTGGGGGGTAGGTACAGAGGAGATGTCAGGGGTACGTTTTTTGCTCAGAGTGTGGTGAATGCATGGAATGGGCTGCCGGCAATGGCAGATACGATAGGGTCTTTTAAGATACTTTTAGATAGGTACATGGAGCTTAGTAAAATAGAGGGCTGTAGGAGGCCTGTTAACTTCTAAGGTAAGGACATGTTCGGCACAACTTTGTGGGCCAAAGGGCCAGTGTTGTGCTGTAGGTTTTCTATGTTTCTGTGACTTACTTTTCAAAGATTTTCCTGTCCTTCATACACCCACTTAAAATGTCCATCTCCTCCACAGCTGTACCAGAAAATACCAGTCACTTCTTTGGTCAAGCGACCCCGTTCAGTAGCGGCCCTCGCATTGGTATGTTCCACAATGGGAACATCAGCCTTGTCACACTTGGAGGCACCCAATATCATCCGTGACCTGACAGGGTATTCCCTCGGACCTTGAAGGAGACTAGTGTTGAAATTGCAGGGGCCCTGGCAGATATATTTAAAATGTCATTATCTATGAGTGAGGTGCCAGAGGATTGGAGGATAGCTCATGTTGTTCCATTGTTTAAACAAGGCTCTAAAAGTAATCAGGGAAATCATAGGCCAGTAAGTTTGACGTCAGTAGCAGGTAAATTATTGGAAGGAGTACTAAGAGATGGGATCTACAAGTATTTAAATAGACAGGGACTAATTAGGGAGAGTCAACACGGCTTTGTGCATGGTAGGTCATATTTAACCAATCTGTTAGAGTTTGTCAAGGAGTTTGCCAGGAAAGTGGATGACCTTTGACAAGATCCCGCATGGGAGGTTAGTTAGGAAGATTCAGTCACTAGGTATACGTGGTGAGGTAGTAAATTGGATTAGACATTGGCTCAATGGGAGAAGTCAGACAGTGGTAGTGGAGGATTGCTTCTCTGAGTGGAGGCCTGTGACTAGTGGTGTGCCACAGGGATCATTGCTGGGTCCATTGTTATTTGTCATCTATATCAATGATCTGGATGATAAAGTGGTAAATTGGATCATCAAATTTGCTGATGATACTCAAATTGGAGGTGTAATGGACAGTGAGGAAGGTTTTCAAAGCTTGCAGAGGGATTTGGACCAGCTGGAAAAATGGGCTGAAAAATAGCAGATGGAGTTTAATACAGACAAGTGTGAGGTATTGCACTTTGGAAGGACAAACGAAGGTAGAACATACAAGGTAAATGGTAGGACACTGAGGAGTGCAGTAGAACAGAGGGATCTGGGAGTACAGATACAAAATTCCCTAAAAGTGGCATCACAGGTAGATAGGGTAGTAAAGAGAGCTTTTGGTACATTGGCCTTTATAAATCAAAGTACTGAGTATAAGAGTTGGAATGTTATGGTGAGGTTGTATAAGGCATTGGTGAGGCTGCACTTGGTCACTGAATTACAGGAAGGATATTAATAAGGTTGGAAGAGCGCAGAGAAGTTTTACAAGGATGTTGCCGGGACTTGAGAAACTGAGTTACAGAGAAAGGTTGAATAGGTTAGTACTTTATTCCCTGGAGCATAGAAGAATGAGGGGAGATTTAATAGAAGTATATAAAATTATGATGGGTATAGACAGAGTGAATGCAAGCAGGCTTTTTCCACTGAGACTAGGGGAGAAAAAAACCAAACGATATGGGTTAAGGGTGAAGGGGAAAAAGTTTAAAGGGAATATTGGGGGGGGGGGGCTTCTTCACACAGAGAGTGGTGGGAATGTGGAATGAGCTGCCAGCTGAAGTGGTAAATGCGGGCTCTCTTTTAATATTTAAGAACAACTTGGACAGGTACATGGATGACAGGTGTATGGAGGGATATGGGCCAGGTGCAGATCAGTGGGACTAGGCAGAAAAATGGTTCGGCACAGCCAAGAAGGGTCAGAAGGCCTGTTTCTGTGCTGTAATGTTCTATGGTTCTATATCTCAGCCTTCAGATCTTTCTCGGCATCCTACAGGATCCCCGCTTGTGTGGTATCAAGGGTTGCTTCAGCAACAGAGTCCACCGCTGAAGAATGTGCCCTGCTGACAGCAGCCTCCTGCTCCTCCACTGCAATTTCCTCCCGTCTAATTTCAGTAAAAGATGGAGGAGGGCTCATCTTGTGGGTAATTCAATTACGTAGAGCAATTGCGTCATGTGACAGCGTGCTGTTCACAACTTGCTCCATCCTTAAGCAATTTCTCTCAGACAGTTGAATGCCCCCAGTGGAGCAGTTTCTCCAACCTGAAGAATAGGCTTCTCTCCTTCCCCCGGGAATGTGTACCTAAACTTCATCCTAAGATCAGCTGTACCTTCCGCAGTGCCAAGAGCATCTTCCAGAGCTCACACGCAATTAGATAACCAGATAATCAGCAATTAGATAATCAGTGGCTGGGCTCTTTAAGCTCTCTACCATTCATAGTTTTTTTCTATTATCTGAGCACTGCCATTCATCCAGTAACTGTGATGTCTGCTCAGCCTAAGCCTCTATTCTTCATCCCCATCGGATGTGGACATGACCCAGAGGACCCTACAATAACTTTGGCTCTCCACAGGTATAGTTCTGCATTTATCAACCAATGACATAATGGCCAAAATGAGCTCAGAATTTAAATCAACAGCTCAAGGACTCATTCAACCTTTCAGACAACTCCTTCCCTTCACTTTGCAGAAACGAGAGCAACCTGTCTTTAAAGCCGCCACCCTCAGTTAAAGGAAACTTGCCTCCCAATTCTTCACCCTTGCCTACACTCCCCTCTCTCTAAAAGCATGGATGGCCCATGGCCCCACCTCTTGAGGCACCCCAGTTGTACCAGGCAGATCCACTCCCATCATGTCCTTGCTGGCCTGGAGTGACACAGCATCCTTACCAGCCAAATGATCAAAACACCGTTTAATAAGGGTAACTTCCCCTAATACTTTAATAGCACTTAAAACCCTAATCAACAATTCATCTGGGCTGCAACTATCCACCCACTTAGAACACATGCATTAGTTATGGGTAATCTCTTTGAGTCGCACTAAAGCTTAATCTCTGCCTCATCCATAACCACTTATCTTCATCATTTCCCTGAATACTAGTTTAACACAGGCTTAAACACCCAAACTACTTAATCAGTTCTTACAGCAAGTACACAGTATTCAGGGAATCAAATCCCTGATAATAGCCCCCAAAACGAAACCCATTTTTACTGGGCATCTCTAGAGACACAGCTCCTTAGCCATCTTGCTAAAAGATACAGGATTCAGTGGGGAGAAAGCCACCTTTCTCAAACTCAGTTTTATTGAACAGTTAGTAGGAAAAAGAAAATAAAATAAAAAGGGTCCATTACAGTTAACCCAGTCCAAATGTGCACTAAGTTGAAGCTCATCTTGAAGTTGTATTCAACTCATGCGTTGACCCTCGGTCTGTGTGAAAGCACACACCACCTTCTGAATGTCATTCAAAACCCAGCTCGAACAAATGGGCCACAGGCATATTGGTCCTTTCTCCTCGAAGCCATTCATCTGCACAAAGCTCCCTGTGCAACTGGGACAACATCTTCCATCCTTTCTTCTCCCAGCTCCCATGAAAAAGACCTCAACCCACGCCAATGTCCTTCACAAAAAACCTTCCTGCCCAGCATTCTCTAGAACCTTCTCTCAATCCTAACATCCTGATTGGCTGACACTACATTCCTAAGTCGAACAGCATAGCCCCTTATCTTTAGCTCAAACCCAAATATGCTAAAAGCAGAACAGACGGCTCTTACAGATCTGGTAAAATGAAATACCTACAACACAGCAGTAAAAATCTTAACTGTGTGTTATATATGCTCATATATCTGGAAATCTGAACAATATTAAATTTTGTTAATATCTCAATCTGTGTGTTATATATGCTCATATATCTGGAAATCTGAACAATATTAAATTTTGTTAATATCTCAATCTATTGTCCTTACGGCTGCATTGAATTAGCACTGCGTTGCTAAACAGGTGCATACAAAGAGGCATTGGGCAGTCTACCATATTCAGTAATAAAATTCTGTCCAGATCACCTCTGTTCTATTCTGTTATTATTGCGTTCCATGAAATAAACATTTCTCTGTATGCATAAGTATGGGCCCTTCTTCTCTGAGATGCAGAGGCTGTCTATTGACTCCATCATTCATTCTTCATATGCCATGTCATATGACATGGGAAATAATGGTCTTTCCATAACCATGATTGTTTCTGGTATATTTTTGTACAGAAGTGGTTTGCCTTTGACTTCTCCTGGGCAGAGTCCATTCAAGACTGGTGATCCCAGCCATTACCAATATTTTTCAGAGATTGTCTGCCTAGTGTGCCACATCACCAGGACTTGTGATATCCACCAACTACTCATACGACCATCCACCACCTGCTCCCATGGCTTCTCGAAATCCTGATCAGAAGGCTTTGCAAGTGCTACACATTGCCCACGGGTGACCTGCAGGCTAGCAGAGGTAATGGGAACCTTACACCCCCTTTGATAGAGATGTATCTCCAACCCACCACCCGACTGTCTCCATAACATATCATGAAATATTTCTGGTCACATAACTGGTGTAAAATATAGAGAGAATTTGACCAAGCTTTGTCAAATTCCACAATAAAGACAGCAACTGGTGTTAAGTTTCCAGATTTGTCCAAATGGAATAAGGATGATTAATAAAGAAAATAGAAACACCACATGTGAAGATTTAATACATGTTAGGAACAGATTGGAAAGAAATGGCTCTGCTGCAATTTTATTGTATAATATAACTGGCCTTATTCTGAGCAGTCTCCTCCATCTGATTGTGTACGTAATGGAGTCAAATCCTGCCATGTGCTTGACCAAATAATCTAAGGTGACAAATCATCACAGGAGGTGCTATCATTCAGATGAAATAGTAAATTTATGTGCTTTGATGGTGGGAAATGATCTTGTGATAAAATTTCATTAAAGAGGAGTGACGTATTTTCCTTGCCAACATTGATCCTTTGAATACAATATATCAGCAGAATGAATTAACTGGTCGCTGTTAGAAGGAAGAAGAGCATAAAATCAAATTTATGTGTGGAACATTCCAACAGAAGTATAAAAAGCTGGTTAATCATAAATAGATGACCTATCAGGAAGCAGAATCAGGTTTATTATCACCGGCATGTGATGTGAAATCTGTTAACTTAGCAGCAGCAGTTCAATACAGTACATAATCTAGCAGAGAGAATAAATAAAATAATAATAAATTAATTAAAAAATAATAAATAATTAAGTAAATCAATTAGATATATTGAATAGATTAAAAATATGTAAAAACAGAAATACTGTATATTATAAAGATGTGAGATAGTGCCCAAAAATTCAATGTCCAATTAAGACATTGCTGAGGGACAGAAGCGGTTCCTGAATCACTGTGTGTGTGTGTCTTCAGGCTTCTGTACCTCCTACCTAATGGTAACACCGAGAAATTGGCATGCTCTGGGTGCTGGAGGTCCTTAATAATGGACGCTGCCTTTCTGAGACACCACTCCCTGTAGATGTCCGAGGTATTTGTAGGCTAGTACCCAAGATGGAGCTGTCTAAATTTATAATCTTCTGCAGCTTCTTTCGATCCTGTGCAGTAGCCCCTTCATACCAGACATTGATGCAACCTGTCAGAATGCTCTCCATGGTACCACTATAGAAGTTTTTGAGTGTATTTGTTGACATACCAAATCTCTTCAAACTCCTAATAAAGTATAACTGTAGACTTCCCTTCCTTATAACTACATCGATATATTGGAACCAGGTTTGCTCCTCAGAGATCTTGACACCCAGGAACTTGAAGTTGCTCACTCTCTCCACTTCTGATCCCTCTTTGAGGATTAGTATGTGTTCCTTTGTCTTATCTTTGCTGAAGTCTACAATCAACTCGTTCGTCTTACTGACGTTGAGTGCCAGGTTGTTGCTGCGGCACCACTCCACCAGTTGGCATATCTCACCCCTGTATGCCTTCTCATCTCCACCTGAGATTCTACCAACGATGGTTGCATTGTCAGCAAATTTATGGATGGTATTTGAGCTATGCCTAGCCACACAGTCATGTGTATATAGAGAGTAGAGCAGTGGGCTAAGCACACACACACACACACACTCTTGAGGTTTACCAGTGTTGATCATCAACTAGGAGGATATGTTATAACCGACCCACACAGATTGTGATCTTCAGGTTAGGAAGTTGAGGATCCAGTTGCAGAGGGAGGTACAGAAGCCCAGGTTCTGTAACTTCTCAATCAGGATTGTGGGAATGATGGTAGTAAATGCTGAGCTATAGTCGATGAACGACATCCTGACATAGGTGTTTGTGCTGTCCAGGTGGTCTAAAGCCGTGTGGAGAGCCATTGAGGTTGCATCAGCTGTTGACCTATTGTGATGATAGGCAAATTACAATGGTTCCAGGTCCTTGCTGAGGTAGGAGTTCAGTCTAGTCATGACTAACCTCTGAAGGCATTTTATCACTGTCAATGTGAGTGATACTGGGCAATTGTCATTAAGGCAGCCCACGTTATTCTTCTTAAGCACTGGTATAATTGTTGCCTTTTTGAAGCAAGTGGGAACTTCCACCCATTGCAGTGAGAGGTTGAAAATGTCCTTGAATACTCCCACTAGTTGGAGTATCTTGCTCTTTTTAAAACAGCGTATTGAATTTTTCAAGTATGCAAGAGCTGATTTACATTTTAAACCAAGTCTTCAGTTTAAGATGCATTCCAAAAGTAATCACATCTGTCATTGCAATTCTTCCTTTTTAATCTCGTCCCTTGACCGAAACTGAATCAAAGGCTTCTGACCCCAGTACCAATGAATATCATGGGGCAAAATTATTAGAAGGCCAGGCCCTATATTGGCTACTGCTGATCACCAACTTCTGGATCTTTCAAAGATATATTCAAAAGACCAGAAGGTAAATCTCTTCATTGTCTCCAAGTGTTATTGGCCTCAGTCTCAGATTTATTCTTCCACATTTCATTAACAACACCCACATATGAAATCTTCAAGCTAGCCTGCTACATCCATCTCCCTCACCGTTGCGAGAGAGAGATTGATTACCAACTTCAGAGCCTCCGACAGCCACTCCTGCTGTCTTTGATGTTCCAACTCCAGCTATGCTTCAGCTTGTGACACCAGTGAGAATTCATGTCCACAGGGCTGCACGAGGCCCCAAAGGTGCCCAGCTTGGCCGAATCTGGACACATCAAAACACAGGCAATCGACAAGCTCCAAGAACAGGAACATGTTGTTGCGAAGAACTATAATTTTGAGTGCAGCTGTAGATCAAAGATCCCAATAGGACCTCAACCACCTGAAAAGTAAAATGGAGACATTAGGAAGAATTTAACTCTTTCACTGATGAGCTGGGAGAGGTCGCCCTCTGGCTCTATCTTTTCAGTACACAAGTAAAAAGGAGAGCAAAATAATAAGTACTCCACATCCAATGCAGCACAAAAAATACAATAATAAAAACACATAATAAATGTAAATACATAAGATAACTTATATATATATTAGTAACGTTGGACATAAAGAACATACGTAAGGTGACTGACAAAAAATGATAAAGTAGTGATGGTTAGTGGTGTGGAGGAGTGGGTTAGTGGATAAAGGTACTGATCAGCATTACTGCTTGGGGAAAGTAATTGTTTTTGTCTGGTGGTCCCCTGGCATGTATGCTACATAGCCTCCTCACTAATGGCAGTGGGACTATCAGTCCATGAGCAGGGTGGCTGGGATCCTTCATGATGTCACTGGCCCATTTCTGGCACCTTTCTGTATATATGTCTTTGATGGTGGGTAGGCCGGTACCAATGATGCAGTTTTGACTAACCATTGCAGAGCCTTTGGCACTGCAGTTTCCGTATTGTACAATGATGCAGTTTATCAGGATACTCTCTGCACTGCATGTGTAATATGGATGTGCAAAGTCCAGCTCTCTTCAGCTTCCCTGAATGTGTAGAATGTGGTCTGGGACCACCAGAGGTTGTGTGATGTGCACTCCCAGGAGTTTTGAATCTGTTCACAGTCTCCACTGTTGTGTCATTGATGTAAAAGATGGAGTGAGAGGTATGGATTCTCCTTAAGTCAATAGCCATCTCCTTTTCCTTCTTGATGTTGAGGAAGATATTATTTGCCTGACACCAGGGCTCAGTCTCTTCCACCTCTTCTCTGTAGGCCTTCTCATTGTTATTGGTGATGAATCCCATATCCGCTGTGTCATCGGCAAGCTTGACAATGTGTCTGCTCGGGTGTTTGGCTGTGCAGTCACGTGTGAACAGAAATGGGTACAGTACACAGCCCTGGGCAGGGGGAGAGGGGCACCCATGTTGAGGATGACAGGGAGGGAGGAGCAGTAGTGCGTCCTAACTGAGGTTTGTTGATTAGGAAGTCCCACACCTAGTTGCACAATGCAGCATTTAGACCGAGAAGTAAGAGTTTGTTCCCTACAGTCTGTGGGACAATCATGATGAATGTTGAAATGAAATGCAGAGACAGCTTTCTGACATAAGTGTCCTTGTTTACCAGATGTGTCCTGGCCAGGTGCATGACAAAACAAAACAAATCATCTTGTAATTATGGCCACAATCTTTTATTTTGGAAATTCATTTAAAAAGATTGTTTATTCAACTATCCCTCACATGTTAGACAGTTCATGGGGTTTGAGGATGACTTCTTTCCACTCCATGTGAGATCCGAGGAGGTCAATGTAGGATAATGGAACCTATCAAAGGTAAGGCAGGATATGCCTCACGAGACAGCTGGGAAAGACCACACTCCTTTTGGTGTTCAAGCTGGGCTTCTGTGTGCTTCCAAACCTCAGTTGTGGATCCAAACCTCAGTTTGATTTCAAGTGGTCTTTCTCCACTTTGAGCAGCTCTGGGCCAGGAGTTCCTGAAGTGTCATGGGATACTATAGGCTTTGAGGGCAGGCCAGTGAGCCTGACTTCAGTAGTGGGAAAGTTATTTCTCGGCATACTAAGGCACCTTACGTATAGTTATTTGGATAGGCATAAACTAGTTAGGAATAATCATCATGGCTCCATGTGTGGAAGGTTGTGACTAACCAATCTTATAGAGTTATTTGAGGACATTACCAGGACAGTTGATGAAGGTAAGGCAGTGGATGTTGTCAACATGGACTTTAGTAAGGCATTTGACAGGGTTCCACGTGGGAAGTTGGTCAAGAAGGTTCAGTCGCACAGAATTTTAGATGAGGTAGTAAATTAGATATTAGCTTTGTGAGAGGAGCCAGAGAGTGATAGTAGATGGTTGGCTCTGTATCAATGATTTGGATAGTAATGTGGTTTGCTGGATCAACAAACTTGCCCATGACATGAGGATTGAAGGTGTAGTGGGCAGTGAGGAAGGATATCATAGACTGCAGTGGGATCTGGACTAGCTGTAAAAATGGGCTGAAAAATGTCAGTTGAAATTTAATGCAGACAAATACAAGGTGTTGCACTTCAGTAGGACGTACACAGTCAATGATGAGGCACTGAGGAGTGCTGTAGAACAAAGGAATCTGGGAATAGAGGTACATAATTAATTGAAACTTTTGTCACAGACAGAGAGGGTTGTAAAAAAAGCCTTTAAAATTCAAAGTATTGAGTACAGAAGATGGGATGTTATGTTGAATTTGTATAAGATGATAGTGGGTCCTAAGTTGGAGTGTTGTGTGCAGTTTTGGTCATCTACCCACAAAAAAAATGTAAGCAATATTGAAACAGCACAGAGAAAATTTACAAGGATGTTTCCAGGTCTGGAGAACGTGAGTTATAAGGAAAGATTGAATAGGTTAGGACTTTATTCCTTGGAACATAGAAGACTGAGAGGAGATTTGATAGTGGTATACGCAATTATGAGGGGTATTGATAGGGTAAGTACAAGCAGGCTTTTCTCTCTGAGGCTGGGTGGGACTACAACCAGATGTCATGGGTTAAGGGTGAAAGGTGAGAAGTTTAAGGGGAACATGAGGGGAAACCTCTTCACTCAGAGGGTCCTGGGAGTGTGGAATGAGCTACCAGCACAAGTAGTGCATGCCAGCTCAATTTCAATGTTTAAGACAGGTTTGGATAGGTCCATAGGTAGTAGGGATATGGAGGGCTATGGTCCTGGTGCAGGTCAATGGGAATAGGCAGCTTAAATAGTTCAGCATAGACTAGAAGGGCTGAAGGTCCTGTTTCTGTGCTGTACTTTTCTATGACTCTGTCACACAATTGAATGTCTTACTCTGTCAAGTCAATTACCTGTTTTCACGTTAGAGTCTCCAATGACAATGAGGGCTGTCTAATTGTGTCAACTAGCTCAGGGCATCACCGCTGTGGATATTGCCGAGGATAGGACACTGACATAAGTTCACTGCCGGTAGATTTTGAGGAATTTTCATAGGTAATATTGATGGCATTTCCAGGCATCTTGAAGCACTACTATAGGTAGTACAAATTTCAGATGCAAGTAGGAGAGGGCAGGAGCCAATTGGCACACCAGACTATGGGTTTTGAGGGGTTAAACATTAAGATGCCTACAGAAAGGTACTGACAGTCCTCTAGCTAATTTTTTTCCCTGGACATTGGGGCACAATTTGGATGTTTGGAATTTCATGCTGAAATGGTGTCATGTTCACAATCTTATTTTCACTTACACATGAGGCCTCAGACTGCAAGTGATGGGTGCCTCTGGCAACAGAATAGCTAGCTTGGGTGAAGAGTAATTTTAACTCTTTATCTGCTCTCACCAACCACTCAAACTTGCAGCCTGCGTTAAATCACTAAACACAGGTTGAATTCAACTGTGCAGTAAAGGCTGAAGATTTGCTCTCTCTTCTCCCTCTCCCCACATCTTAAATTTCTCTTTCCCTCACTCTTCCCATTCCCCTCCCTCTGTCCGTCTCCCTCTCCCTCCACTGAGTGGCTGAAAGTGGCATTTGAAATTTTCATCTGGGGTTCAGGGATCAAATCCTTGTTAAGACACTGACTTTATAGCTCAAATTCTACACCGAGTGCAGTATTTTTAGAGGTGGCATGGTAGCAGAGCAGTTGCCACAATTGTTTTACGGTAAGGAGTTTCTACATTTTCCCCGTGACTGCATGGATATCCTCATGGTACTCTGGTTCCCTCCCAAATTCCTAAGATGTACAATTACGATTAATAAGTCGTGGGCATGCTATGTTGGTGTCGGAAGTGTGGATGTTCCCAGCACATTTTCACACTGTGCTGGGTAGTTAAACTAAAAACGTCACATTTCACTATATGTTTCAATGCATGTGTGACAAATATAGCTAATCTTTATTTTGTCACTATGCCCCCTTGTTCATTCCTCTGATCACCACTTATTTTCTGCTTCTCTCCGTTTAGCAAACAATCCGCCTTTGATTGCTCTCACAGAAGTTCATGACCTCACGCTTCCCCATGTTAAAATTCCTTTTCCAAGTTGTCACCCAAGCTCTCTGTTGCAGAATTACAATGTCCTCATCAAATGTTCTTCCACCTATTTTTTGTATTAACCACAAGAAGGGCAGTGAGAGATTTCACTGATCAGTGTTGTTTTTGTGCTCTGTAGTTTTAGACAAAGGGTGCAATTCTTACTTGACACTGCATTCTTTATTCTGATTACATTGCATTCTATTCAAGATCAAGTTCTATCAACTTCCATTTTGAAAGGTTTGATTTGTTTGCAACATGATCATAAAATGAGGTTTTTTCATCTATGTTTCTATGTTCGTTACAGCGTGTTACACTTATACATATAGCTTGGGTGCTTTTGTATCTTCTGCCCATCGAAGGAGGGAGAACAGAGAATGGCTAGGGTGAGTAAAGTATCTGGTTATGTTGGCTGCTTTACCAAGGCAGCACAAAGTGGAGGAACAGCTCATGGAGGGAAGGCTGGTTTCTGTGATGTGGTGAGCTATTTCTTGCGTCAGGGGCAGTGCAGTTGCTAGGCTAATCCATAATACATCTGAATAGGATGCTTTCTATGGTGCATTGATAAAAACTGGTGTGGGTCAAAGGGGTCATGCCAACTTTCTTTAGCCTCCTGAGGAAGAAGAGGTGATGGAGAGCTTTCTTGGCAATGGTGTCAAAGAGGTTGGAACAGGACAGATCACTGGTGATGTTATCTCCTAGGAACTTGAAACCCTTATCCCTTTTGACCTCAACATCATTGATGTAAACAGGAGCACACTCACGGCCCCCTCCCTGAGTTAATGACCAGTTATTTTGTTCTGTTTCCCATTGAGGGAAAGTTTGCTGCCATGATGCTATGTCACTAGGGTCTTTATCTCCTTCCTGTACTCTGACTCATTGTTATTTGAGATATGGCCCACTATGGTGGCATCATCTGCAAACTTGTAGGTAGAGTTAGAACACAATCTGGCCACATAATCATGAATGTATAAGGAATAGAGTAGAGGGCATGTTCACAGTCAGGTTGGGCACTGTTAATGAGGTTAATCATGGCGGAGCTGTTGCTGCCTCATTGTTGATGTGTTGAGTTCTGGGTTTAAGATTTTGGAGATGAGTTTGCAATTGTAGTACTGAAGGCAGAGCTGCAGTTTAATACAGGTGTCTTGCATAAGTAGCAATTCCAGATTGAGTGTCCATGGGAGATGGAAGTTCTGCTGCAGGTAAAGTTGAAAGGTTTGGAAATTTTTCAAAAAGAAACTGAAAGCTTGAATTTACATTTCCCTATCTCCTGTTTCTATTTAATTCCTTTTCCAATAGGAAACTTGCAGAGGAATGAAGTTGCTTTGAATCAGAATCAGGTTTAATATCATCAGCTATATGTGGTGAAATTTGTAGTTATGCAGCAGCAGTACATTGCAATACAATAAAAACTGTAAATTACAGTAAGTATATATGCAATAAAAAGTTAAATTAAATAAGTAGTGCAAAAAGATTTTTTAAAAATGTCCATGCGATCAACGTTCCTTCAGAAATCTTATGGCAGAGGGGAAATAGCTATTCCTGCATCGTTGAATTTGTACTTCCTCACTGATGGCAGCATTGAGAACAAGGCATGTCCTGGGTGATGGGGGTCCTTAATGATGGATGTCACCTTTTGAGGCATTATCCTTGAAGATATTCTGGATGCTGGGAAAGCTGGTGCCCATGATGGAGCTGACCGAGTTTACAACTTTCTGCAGCTTATTTTGAGTCTGTGCCGTGTCCCCTACTGTACTAGTGGGTGATGTAGCCAGTTAGAATGCCCTTTGACAAGGCCAATCAGACTTTTGAGGTTCAGACCCACCATATATCTCAGAACTATGAGGAAAGTAGTAAAGATTACCTGATTCAATACCTCCCATATCTAAAAAAAATTAAAATCCCATCATTCAAAAAGTAATAAACATACCAAAGCCAAAGAATCAGACAAATTACTCTACAATATTCCTTTCCAAATCAAGTGAATATGCCTTTTGATCTCTCCCTGATTCTCCATTTATGTTTTTGCCGTTTTCTCATTTCTGTTCCTCTTTACTTGTATCTCTGTCTCTCTTGCCCTCCACCACCTTTTTTTAAGTCAAAGTCATCCTTCAGCATGTTTCATCATCTTCAGAACTAAGTCCTCTATTCCTGAGACATTTTGTAGTGTAAAAAAATGGTAGGGGAAATATGGCTAAAGTAGGAGAGAATGTTTCAATCACTTTCAAAGATCTGCCTTGGAGAGCTGTAGAAATTGCTCCCTGACAAGATAATTTTAAACAATCTGAAAGTAGGCTATTATATATAGTTTTCTTAGAAATTTCACGCAGCTTGTTGGAGCTTTGAATTGAAAATGCATGTTAAATTGGTTAGAAGTAGAGAGACAAAGTGTGTTTTTCAGACATCCTGTGCTGGAAATGTTCTAATCTAATGCAAAGAACCTGAGGTTTTAGTACATATGCAAATGTAGATGGCAGATTTGAGTCTGGCTTCAGATCACCAGGATAAGTGAAGGTTTATCGCTGCCAAGATCGCTGTCATTGATGAGGTTGGGTGAGGTTCAAGGAATCGGATGAGGAGAGGACAAGAGCTTAGAGTGTCAGGTGGGCAATGAGAGGCAAGGGTCTCAATGTCAGGGTCATAGTTGTTCCCAACTTGGGTGCGAGGGATTTGTGGGACCAAAGAGCAGTCACTGCAAGGGGTTAGCTTGTTATTTAAGCAAGCACTTATCTGATTTAGGTTCCCAGTGATAACTCTGGCAGGCCCCCCCTCCCCCATTAATCAAAGCAGAGGTAATCCTCACATAATTGAGGGCTTGACTCTATTCCTCTCCATATCAAGGGATATGCCCTTTGATACAAAAATGCACACATACAATTAATCAGAGCAGTGTTTATTTGAGACAACTCTTAAAAAACTAAAACTAATTGCTAAATGGATGGGAGTCCCTTTGCATACTTGAGAAACTCTGCCTCCTAATTGGGGCAGAAGATTGATGCAGAACAGTTTCTAATAGCATCAGATGCGTGATGTTATATACACACTACACCGTACTTAGAACGAACAGTTGTTAAATAGCATCAGTTGCATGTGCTTGTGTTCAAAAAGCAGTGATATATTTTTCTCACTGAAAGTAGGTGAGAAGTAAGCAGCAAGAAAATTCAGAACTGTTTTGTTCACTGCGGCTACAAGCATTCACGTTTGCAGGTGCCGCAAATGGCCAGGAATGAAAACGAAACAACTTTACTTCTTCAACAAATTAGGTACTATGAAGAATTTAAAAGTGTCAACACTTATGTTGAATGCTACAATGAAAATGAAGATTAGCAGGATACAATCACTGATCATGTTGTATGAAGGCAGCTCATTATCTAAGCTCAGTATCTGTGCTGATTTTGTTCATTTAAAGTCAAGTATATGGCAGGTTTCACTGTTTCAGTATCTCCATCAATAACTACTCGGAGCCAATACACAGTTTTATAGTACTGTAGTAGTATTGATACTGTTCTAATCTTTTCTGTAGTTCATTTAATTACATAATTTGTTACTGAGATGAATGATAGTTCTCCTTTTTTATTACCTTTTTAACCATTTCCATGAAACTTTGTCTAATTGGGACAGCCACTTAAATAGACCAAAATGTATTGGTCCCAACGTGTCGCAGTTAATGAAGCCACTGTAAAAGGATAACTCAGGAGATTTTATTAGGTATGCTTGTACACCTCCTCATTAATGCAAATATCTAATTAGCCAATTATGTAGATCAGCTTAATGTATTAAAGCATGGAGACATAATCAAGAGGTTCATTTGTCATTCAGATCAAACATCAGAATGGGGAAGAAATGTGGCGAAAGACAGGGTGGTTTGTGAATCTCAGAACTATTGTGCTCTTAAGATTCTCTTGCACAACAGTCTCCAGAGTTGCACAAATATGAAAGAATCTGCAGAAGCTGGAAATCTGATGCAACACACACGCTGTGAAAGACACTAGTAGTAGGGTGGAAGTTCCAGGTGTCGGTGGGTATGGCATGTGTGAAGTTACCATTACTAGAGAGAAGATTCTTAGGAAACTGTAAGGTCTAAAAGTAAATAAGTCACCTGGACTAGATGGTGTACACCCCAGAGTTCTGGGAGAAATGGCTGACAGATTGTGGAGGCTTTAGTAATGATCTTTCATGAATCACTAGATTCTGGAATAGTTCTGGAAGACTGAAAAATTAGAAATGTCACTCCACTCTTCAAGAAGGGAGAGAGGCAGAAGAAAAGAAACCATAGTCTGAAACCATAGAAACCAGTTAGTCTGACCTCAGTAGTTGGGAAGATGTTGGAATCGATCATTAAGGATGAGATCTCAGGGTACTTGGAAGCACATGATAAAATAGGCCGTAGTCAGCATGGTTTCCTCAAAGGAATATCTTGCCTGACAAATCTGTTGAAATAACAAAGAGGATAGACAAAGGAGAATCAGTTGATATTGTGCACCTGGATTTTCAGAAGGCCTTTGACAAGGTGCAATACGTGGCTGCCTATCAAGCTACAAGCCCGTGGTATTACAGGAAAGATTCTAGCATGGATAAGGCAGTGCCTGATTGACAGGAGGCAAAGAGTGGGAATAGAAGGAGTCTTTTCTGATTTGCAGCTGGTGACTAGTGGTGTTCCACGGAGATTCGCCTTGGGACCGATTCTTTGTATGTTATATGTCAATAATTTGGATGATGGAATTGATGGTTTTGTTGCAAAGTTTGTAGATGATCTGAAGATTTGAGATAGTTTGAAGAAGTAGAAAGGCTACAGAAGGACTTAGACAGATTAGGAGAATGGGCAAAGAAGTGGCAGATGAAATATGGTTTTGGGAAGTGTATGGCCATGCACTTTGGTAGAAGAAGTAAAATGGTTAACTATTTTCTAAATGGAGAGAAAGTACAAAAAAAAATAATGTGCAAAGGGACTTGGGAATCCTTGTGTAGGATTCCCTAAGGGTTAATTTATGGGTTGAGTCAAGGCAAATGGTGAGGAAGGCAAATGCAATGTTAGCATTCATTTCAAGAGGACTAGAATGTAAAAGCAAGGATGTAATAAAGCACTGGTGAGGCCTCACTTGGAGTATTGGGAGCAGTTTTGGGCCCATTATCTTAGAAAGGGTGTGCTGAAACTGGAGAGGGTTTAAAGGATGTTCACAAAAATGATTTCAGGATTGCATGGCTTAATACTTGAAAAACATTTGATGGCTATGGGTCTGTACTCAGAAGAATGAGGGGTGACCTCATTTAAACCTATCGAATGGCGAAATGCATTGATAGAGCGGATGTGGAGAGAATGCTTCCAATGGTGGGAGAGTGCCTCAGAATAGAGGGATGTCCTTTTAGAATGGAGATGGAGGAATTTCTTTAGCTGAAGAGTGGTGAATCTGTAGAGGCCAAGTCTTTATGTACATTTAAGGCAGAAGCTGATAGATTCTTAATTGGTCGGTTCATGAAGGGATACAGGGAGAAAGCAGGAGATTGGGGCTGACAAGAAAATTGGATCAGCCATGATGAAATAGCAATGCAGACTCGATGTTCCAAATGGCCTAATTCAGCTCCTATAGCTTGTGAGCTTTTGGTCTTCTGGACCAAAACGCTAGAGGAACTCAGCAGCTTGGCCAGCATCTATGGAAAAATGTAAACAGTCAACGTCTTCATCAGGACTAGTCTCTAGAGTTTGCATGCAATGGTGTGAAAATACACAGAAAAAAATCCAGTGAGCTGCAGTTTTGTGGCTGAAAATGCTTTGTTACTGAGTGGGGTCAGAGGAGAACGGCCGGACTAGTTAAGCTGACAGGAAGAAGTAACCACACATTACAACAGTAGTGTTCTGAAGAGCATCTTGAGCATCAACATATTGAAATTGAACATTGAAGTGGGTGGGCTACAGCCCATACTCTGACTGGCCACTTTAATAGGTACAGGATGTATGCAATGATGTGGCTACTGGGTGTGTATACAGTATATCAGAAAGGTAGAGGGATTGAGGTAGATACATATTTGTTTTATACGTATTGAGATCCTTAAAACCAGTCACTTCAGGCAGATGGGGCTTGTCAGCCACAGCAGCTCATCCAGGAAAAGGAAAACTCTGACCTTGAACCTCTGTTGCCTCATGGCTATACCCAGTCATGGGAAAGCCTTTGGAAGTAAACCCTGAGGGAATATCTGGAGCTGGAGTCCCTACGGCAGTCCTACATTGAATTCAACACTGACTGGCAAGGTTCGCGACACCACTGGTGCCAAACTGTATCGGTCTCAGCCGTTCCTCTGGATTTATCAGCTGCACGGAGAGGATTAACCTGCTACATGAGCAACAGCCTGCTCTCCACATCATACTGTCTTGGCTTGCGTATCATGCAGACACAAAGCAAGAAAGGAAAATTGTGTTCAAATGAATCTAGGTAATAAGGAAAATTGGAAATTTACTTTTCGGTAGTGAAGAGTTAAAAAGTGTTGGAAAGTTTTTATATTTGGATTGATATCTTGCAAGTTCCTTAAATCAAAATACCGTGAAGCTTTAATATTCATGGTTATATACATCAATATAATTTATTCATTTCAAATGGGGTTGAGAAGATATCGAATCTGATTGGAAGAGAATTGATATTACAGAGTTGGATTAGATTAATACCATCTGATACCAATCTAATCGAGTCTGAAGGACTGTCGTCTGAAAGATGACAGGTGCACAGTGTTTTACCTAACTGGAGTTAGCTTGAGTGCAGAGCTGGGTCAATGATATGGATGAAGTGGAGTTGCTGATAGATTGGATTCTATATGATTGGTTCTGTATGGAGGAATGTGTTTGTTAAACTGAATAGCTTTTTTATCATTATGTGTTTCACATCGCTATTACTCATGTCTGTCTGGTCAGTGGCACATAGGGGCACACACTGGATGAAACGGTTAAAACACACTGTATGCTTGGAAAGCAACAAATGGATAACATAAAGCACACTTTTGTTCCAGTTCAGCTATATTTGTCTGAATCTGTGTGTTTTCTGGCTAATTGAAGATAAATGCTAGCATCTGGCTTCTATAACAGAATATTCACAAAACTGAACTTAATATCACACAAGTCAACCTTAGTGCAGCTGCAAGGATTGGTGCTCTTAAATAAGAAATGGAATTATGAAGATTCAATCTATTTTTTTATCTAGAGTGGGCTTGATTATGCTACCAGAGGTATAACCGTATCATAGTACCTATTAAAGTAAAGACAGGAAATCAGTAGTATGATAAAACACAATGGAACATCTTTTGCTTTGTACAGAGAAGTACTCCAGACATGCTAAAGTAGTATATGTCACTCTCTACAAGATTGAACCATGTTTTTGTAGCTCTTATTGTAATTTTTGACATAGTACTTTTCAGATTCTCTGAGCTGATTTCTATCACTGTTTCTCATTTGCTAATGTTCAGTTGAGTACACTATTACACTTTGGGGATGTGGGGGTCTCCAGACATATTGACGATAGTGCCCTCAGCATTTTTGCTTAAATCAGAATGAATAGAATTCTGCCCAATGAATCTATTCCAGCACATTCAATTCATTGTAGTTTCCACCTTTATCAAACTCTAGTAGCATAATCCACTATTCCCATTTGTACTTCTCCACCCTCGGTTATCTGTACAATTGGCTTCAAGCGTTCATTACACCCATGCTGAACCTGTCAATTTCATCAGCTTTGCCTCTAGCTTCCACCCAGTCCTTAAATTGACTTGGACCTTTTCTGACAACTCCGTCCCCTATTTCGATCTATCATTTCCATCTTTGAAAACAAAGTGATGACATAGATCTTTTATAAACTTCCTGATTCCCACGGTTATCTCAACTATACCTCTTCCCATCCTGTCTTCTATATCCCAGGATCCGGCTTTCCCTTCCAGGACATTGGAAATGTCCTCTTTCTTCAAAGAACATGGTTTCTCATCCTCCAACATTGATGCTGCCTTCACCTACATCTCCTCCATTTTTCAAACATGGGATGTGCCCACCCCATCTTCCAACCACCTTGACAGTGAGAAAGTTTCTATTGCCCTTACCTACCAGCCCATGAGTCTCCACATCCAACACATCATCTTTCACGTTGTGTGCCATCTTCAAAGAGATTTTACCACTAAACATATCTTTACCTCCTCCCCACCCCCACTCTTGCTTTCTCCTGGGATCGCTCCCTCCAGAATTCACTTATCCATTCATCCCTCCCCACTAAACTCCCTTCTGGCACTTATTCCGGCAAGTGGCCGAAGTTCTACACTTGCCCATTCACCTCCTCTCTCACCTCCATTCAGAGCCCCAAACAGTCCTTCCAGGTGAGGCCACAGTTCACCTGCAAATCTGCTGGGGTTGTCTATTGTGTCTGGTGCTCTTGATCCAGCCTCCTCTATATACATTAATGAGACCCATCGGAAGTCAAGGGACCACTTCATCGAGCATCTCTGCTCCATCCGCTATAAGTGGAACTTTCTGGTGCCCAAATTATTAAATTCCAATTCCCATTCCAGTTCTGACATGTTGGTCCATAGAGCCCTCGTGTCATGGTGAGGACATCCTCACAGTGGAGGAGCAACACCTTATATTCATCAAGTTGACATGAATATTGATTTCTCCTTCGGTAAAAAATAACTTCCCTCCCCCTCCCCACTTCTTCTATTCCCCACATTGGCGTCTCACATCTTCTCAACTGTCTATCACTTCTCCATTCTTTTCTTTCTCCTATGGTCCACTCTCTTCCTATCAGATTCTTTTTTCTCCAGCCCTTTACCTTTCTATCCACCAGGCTTCACCTAATATCTTCTAGGTATCTTCCTTTCCTTCCCCTTCCCCCACCGTTTTATTCTGACATCTTTCCACTTCCTTTCCAGTCTTGAAGAAGGGTCTCAGCCGACTGTTTACTTTTCTTCATAGATGCTGCCTGATCAGCTGAGTTCATAAGACCATAAAAGATGGGAGCAGGAGTAGGCCATCCGCCCCATCGAGCCTGTCTCACCACTCAGTAAGATCATGACTGATCTGTCTGTAAACTCAGCTCCACCCACCTGCCTTTTCCCCATAACCTTTAACTCACCTACCATGTAAAAACCTATCCATCTGTATCTTAAATATATTTAGTGAAGAAGCCTCAGCTGCTTCCCAGGGCAGAGAATTCCACAGATTCACCACTCTCTGGGAAAAACAGCTTTTCATCATCTCTGTCCCAAATCCTCTCCCCTGAATCTTGAGGCAATGTCCCCTAGTTCCAGTCTCACCTACCAATGGAAACAACTTTTCTACTTCGATCTTATCTATCCCTTTCAAAATTTTGTATGTTTCTATAAGATCTCCTCTCATTCTTCTGAATTCCAGAGAGTATAGTCCCAGGCGACTCAATCTCTCCTCATAGGTTAACACCTTCATCCCTGGAATCAACCCGGTGAACCTCCTCTGCACTGCCTCCAAAGCCAGTATATCCTTCCTCAAGTATGGAGACCAGAACTGCACACAGTACTCCAGGTGTGGCCTCACCAGTTCACTGTATTGTTGCAACATGACCTCCCTGCTCTTGAATTCAATCCCTCTAGCAATGAAGGCCAACAACTGTTTGCCTTCTTAATAACTTGTTGTACCTGCAAGCCAACTTTTTGTGATTAATGAACAAACATTCCAAAGTCCCCCTGCACAACAGCATGCTGCAATCTTTCACCATTTAAATAATAATCTGCCCTTCTAGTATTCCTTCCAAAGTGGATGATCTCGCATTTTCCAAAGTTGTATTCCATCTGCCAGACCTTGGCCCACTCACTTAACCTAGCTATATCCCTCTGCAGACTCTCCACATCCTCTGTACAATTTGCTTTTCCATTCAGTTTAGTGTCATCAGCAAATTTTACTACACTACACTCAGTCCCCTCTTCCAAATCATCAATGTAAATGGTAAACAGCTGCAGGTGCAACACCGACCCCTGTGGCACCCCACTCACCATTAACTGACAACTGGAGGAACACCTATTCGTACCAACTCTCTGCCTTCTATTGGTTAACCAATCCACTATCCATGCCAATACACTTCCTCTAATTCTTTGCACCTGTATCTTATTTATAAGTCCTTGTGTGGCACCTTATTGAACGCCTTCTGGAAAACCAAGTATACAACATCCACTTGTTCCCCTCTATCCACTGCACTCATTATGTCCTCAATGAACTCCAGTAAATTTGTCAAACAGGACCTGCCCTTTCTGAATCCATGCTATGTCTAGTGGAACCACTCCTTTCTAAATGTTTTGCTATTTCTTCCTTAATGACAGCTTCAAGCATTTTCCCAATTACAGATGTTAAGCTAACTAGCCAATAGTTGCCCATCTTTTGCCTACATCCTTTTTTAAAAAGTGCTGTCTTCCAGTCCAGCAGGACCTGCACGGAGTCTAGAGAACTTTGATAAATGATTACCAATGTGTCTACTATAACCTCCGCCAATTCCTTCAGCACTCTGGGATGCATCCCATCTGCACCAGGGGACTTATCTACCTTCAGGTCCTCTAGTTTGCTCATCACTATCTCTTTAGTGACAGTGATTTTATCTAGTCACCTCCCATTTTGCCCATAACATTATTCTTTGGCATATTAGACATGTCCTCCACCGTGAAGACCGATACAAAATAGTCATTCAATGCATCAGCCATTTCCTTATCCCTCAATATCAATTTCCCCTGCTCATCTTCCAAGGGACCTACTTTAGTCACCATCTTCTGCTTTATATATTTATAAAAACTTTTGCTATCTGTTTTTATATTTTGTGTTAATTGACTTTCATACTGTATCTTCCCTTTCCCTATTTCTTGTTTCGTTGCTCTCTGTTGCTTTTTAAAGTTTTCCCAATCCTCCAGTTTCCCACTACTCTTTGTGATTTTGTACACATGAGCTTTTAATTTGATACTATCTTTTATTTCCTTAGTTATCAAGACTGGCTCTCCCCACACTTACTGTCCTTGCTTTTGATTGGAATATACTTCTGTTGAGCATTGAGAAAAATCTCTTTGAAAGTATTCCACTGTTCCTCAACTGTCCTACCAAATAGTCTGTGCTCCCAATCTGCACCAGCCAACTCCTCCCTCATCCCATTGTGGTCTCCATTGTTCAAGCAGAATACACTAGTTTTAGATCTAACTATTTCATCTTCCATCTGAATGTGAAATTCAGTCATACTATGATCACACTTTCCAAGAGGATCCCTGACTACTGATGCACCATCAATAACTCTCTGAGACCTGAGGCGAGGTATAGGCTTTAATTGGCTGGAAGAAAGAACAAGCAGCAATTGACCATTACACTGCATCCTGGAGACTGAGGCTGGGGCGGAGGCAGAGTCCTCAATCACCTTTATACCGGGGTCCATGGAAGGAGCCACAGGAGCAGTCAGCGGGGTGGGGGGGGGAAGGGTGTCCAGACAGGTATATGTAGTTCACCACAACTACAAGATCGTTAATCTTACCTGTCCTCCAGCATTTTGCGTGTGTTGCTCTGGACTTCCAGTATTGACAGAATCTCATGTTTATACACTGCCTCTGTGCAAATGGATCTAAAAGTGCATTACAGGCTCACAAAGCACCTAGCAGCAGTTAGCACCTGTGAGTTGGCTGGTATGGTAAGGTGCTCCCGGTGTGGCCTTTTATATGTTGGTGAGACCCAACGCAGACTGAGAGACCGTTTCACTGAACACCTACGCTCAGTCTGCCAGAGAAAGCAGGATCTCCCAGTGGCCACACATTTTAATTCCACGTCCCATTCCCATTCTGATATGCCTATCCATGGCCTCCTCTAATGTCAAAATGAATCCAAACTCAGGTTGGAGGAACAACACCTCATATACTGGCTGGGTAGCCTCCAACCTGATGGCATGAACGTTGACTTTTCGAACTTCTGTTAATGCACCTCTTCCCCTTCTTACCCCATCCCTGACATATTTAGTTGTTTTTTTTACTCTCTCTCTGCCCATCATTCTGCCTGTCCTCCATCTCCCTCTTGTGCTTTCCCCCCTCCCCCTTTCTTTCTCCCAAGGCCTCCCGTCCCATGATCCTTTCCCTTCTCCAGCTCTGTATCACTTTTGCCAATCACCTTTCCAGCTCTTAGCTTCACCCCACCCCCCTCCGGTCTTCTCCTATCATTTTGCATTTCCCCCTCCCCCCACTACTTTCAAATCTCTTACTGTCTTTCCTTTCAGTTAGCCCTAACGAAGGGTCTCGGCCAGAAACGTTGACAGTGCTTCTCCCTATAGATGCTGCCTGGCCTGCTGTGTTCCACCAGCATTTTGTGTGTGTTGTTTGAATTTCCAACATCTGCAGATTTCCTCGTGTTAGCAGTTAGCAACAAAGTTTTAATAAAATTGATACCGTGCTGTGTATGTTACCCAATCTTTAGAAACATCCTAGGCCCCGATGTTTCCATGAATCATACAGTCTGCTTTGTCAACTTCAATATTGTATTATCTTCAGAACTTCACCTAAAGCATAAAGGCCTTTCGCTTCAGAGCAGGCTCAAGGAGCTATAATACCACTGTCAGAGGTTGATCTTTTGAATGAGACCTTTCAGGAGAATGCAGAAAATCCCATGGCATGATTCACAGGGCATTGGAGTTCTCACTGGTTTTCTAGCAAATACTTATCCCACAACCAGGGGCAATAAATCGAGATCCAGGGATAATCAGGCTACTAATCTCCTTGGTGCTACCGAGACCTGAAAATTACTTTAAAACACTTCAGAAGGAATTATATTCAGGCTTACTTTATTTTGAAACACAAATATATTTTGTCTCCCCTCCAATCTTAAATCAATGACAAAAATAACTGTAAAATGTATTGCATAATTACAATATTTATCCAAACCAGCTATATGAAATCTAGAGCATTTTAACCAATTAACAAATCGTACTTCTTAATATGACCTGATATGTCTCTACGAAAGGTTTCAAAGGAGGTGTAAAGTGTCCCATCCCTCTGCTACCCTGCAGGTCACCCTTGGGCAAGATGTATCGCCACGTTAGCCTCCAATCAGGGTCATGTTATGGGAGCATGGGAGCAGGAGGTGGATGGTCGTATGAGCCTTTGGTGCATATCACAAGTCCTGGTTATACCATCACTGACAGCAAACAGACAATCTCTGAAGAGCATTGATAATGGCTGGGGTCACCCAACTTGTAAAGACGCTGTCCAGAAGAAGGCAATGGCAAACCACTTCTGCAGAAAGATTTGGCAAGAACAATCATGGCCATAGATAAGACTAGGGTTCCCTTCGTCTTTCAACATGGCACATAACGGTGATGATGAATGCTACATTAAAGTACTAAAACTGCTAAGCAACAGTTGAGTTATTTACACATTACTTTCTTTTAACCCTAGATTTACCTAGCAATACTCCCACAGTGCAACCATTGTCCTTTCTGTTTGAACTACTTTGATGGAATATTCAGATTTACACCTTTCCTGCTTTGATATTTTTTGCATCATACTTCTGTGCACTCTGAATTCTGACTGTATCCAATGCATTTTCTCTGTTCCATTTGATTTTACCAACTCAAGTGCAAACTATCCATCTCTGAAATTAAACTTCTGTCCTTCAAATCAGACCCTGTAAAATAACAAGGAATATATTTAAATTTTACCTAAAACACATTTCCGATATACCAAGAGTAGCAGTTGACATTAAAAAATCAATTGTACTCTGGAGTGTGCCTAACTGAGTGATACCTTTGTGATTCGTCACTTTTCTGCTGTGGTGATTTGACATATTTTTCATTTCCTGTCAGAACTTAGTACCTCCAACATACATTATAAAATTAGTCATGGTAGTAATATCTCTTCCACTCGCCACACTCATTTCAGTAGAAATAACCCAAGCAAAATGGCTCTGGAGTTTTAAAGTAGATCCTTGTGTAAATACTGTACCTCCACAGGGAAGTATTGAGATGATTTTTTTACATTGTAAATTTACAACCTTTGCATTGAAGGTCCCACGCCCATCTCCTTTCACATTGTTCTCCTATAGCTTTAAAGTCCTGTTAAGAAAGAGACATGCCTGCACCTCCCACAAGCTGGTAAGCCTTATTATTTACAGTTTGAATTCAGTTTGTGGTTAATCACAGTAATTGGTTTACTTTTACACTGAATCATTCCTGATCTACTTATTCTGTGACCCCTGGGTCAGTATCTGCAATATTTAGGAAGAAGACGGTACTGCATTATAGACCTGTGAGAGCCTACTGATCACATTTTGGGACATTTCACCTAATCAATTGAGCCAGGAAAGCTATACAGATGCCATGCAATCTCACACGTATGTGGTTTATAAACGGCTGCACTTTACATGGATGAAAAACATTTTAATTGCAATTACAGGTTATAGTTATAGTTCTGCAGCGCTGTCTTGTGGCATGCTTCAGAAGTACATATTCTGGAACTATTCACTCCCACGTGACAACGCCTTTAATAACTAGTGACGATGTATAAGATCTTTATGTAGTATGAGCAAAAGAGACGCAGTGTAAAATCTCCTGAACTTCAAAAAAGCATTGATAGATTTTAGGTACAATGGAAAGAGCAGGTAACTACATGCCATTTCAATACTTAAAAGGCAGGTGTGCCTCAGTGCATTGAGGATCGACTAATGATTCCAAAGAATACATTGGAAATACAAATACATTGGCAAAAAGGAGCAAATTCTAGTTGACAGGATGAAGTCTAAATGTCCAAATTCCTTTGTGGAGAGGACATAGAACATGCCAATGTTCTAAATGATTTATGGGGATGAAAGAATACCCAGACAAACAAAAGGAGACCTTTTTCACTTCAGCATTGTGAGGGATGGCTCTCTGGATACGCAGCACTCCATCGCTGATTGTCAGAGCAAAGGCATTTGATATGCCAAGTGTCAAAATGGCATTATTAACCTTGTTCAGTGTTGTAGACACAGATCCCACTTTATCATTGTCACAATGGTGCTAAACATTTTAGCTCAAGATGTCTGTTGACAGTTCCAAAGCAAGAGTTGTATCTATATTTACCCCAGTGTCAGTGGGTGTCTGACTTTGCCCTCAGTATATGAAAGTGCAGAGAACGGGGGGATATCAGCCTTACGTAGGGAGAAACAATTAGTTTAGTTAGTCATTTAAGTAATAGATTTACTAGTTTAGCACAGATTCCTGGACTGAAGGACTAGTTCCTGCTCTGTTCTGTTCTATGTAATCTGATATTTTCAATTTTTCCTGTAAATTAACCACAACAATATAGTGGAGATTGAAATTAGTCGCAATACAACAACTGGAAACCATTAATTGCTAGAAGATTTCCACAATAATTATTTTACTGTGCTGGTGGTTATTCAATATCTCACCATACCCTATGCAGATCATTCTGAAGGATTATTTGATGCATCAAAACATTTAAATTATTGAGTAGACAATCTTCAGTGTGAGGTAAAGCTGAAAGAATAGAACCTTTAACGAATATAAAGCCTTTGAGTAATAACTTTAATATGTAATATTAATCTTCTTACTATTCTAATAGTTCTGCAATTAAAAATAAATTCAATAATAAATGAGGAGATGTCATAATATTAGAAATCAAAGGAAAATAATAGAGTGAGATTGCGCAACAGATTCAAGTAAGTTAATTATTCTGTAAGGAGCTCAAACTTGTACCATGATGTGAAAGATCATGTTACCACAATGTTGTTTGCTGTTATTAATTCAATGCAGAGAAGTCCCATCACTAAGCACATCTTCCCTCCACCCTCCTCCCCACTGCTTTCCGCTTTTGACAGGATTCAACTCCCTTTTCTACTCATCCCTCCCCGCTGATCTCCCTCCTGGTACTTATTCTTGCAAGCAGAACAAGTGAAGACACCTTCAAGGAGTGGTGTCTCAGGAAGGCGGTGTCCATCATTAAGGACCCCCCCATCACCCAGGACACGCTGTCTTCTTATTGTTACCACCAAGAAGGAGGTACAGATGCCTAAAGGCACGCACTCAGTGATTCAGGAAGCACTCTTTCACGCTGTCATCTGATTCCTAAGTGGACATTTAACCCATGAACACTAGCTCACTTTTATTATTTCTGTTTTTTGCACTATTTTTATTGAACTATTTAACACACACACACACACACACTCTCTCTTACTGCAATTGATTTACTTTTTTTCCCCTATATTATCATGTACAGCACTGTACTGCTGCTACTAAGGCAACATACTTCATGCCATATGACAGTGATATTAAACCTGATTCTGAAGAGCCACACTTGCCCCTGCACCTCCACCCTCCCTACAAATAGGGCCTCAAACAATCATTCCAACCGAGGCAACACTTCACCAATCAACTTTCCAGCTCTTTACTTCACCCCCTCCCAGTTTCACTTATCACCTGCCACCTTGTACTTCTTCCTCCTCTCCCCTCATTTCCTTACTCTGACTTATCCCTTTCCTTTCCAGTCCTGAATAAGTTCCGAAATGTCGGCTGTTTACTCTTTTCCATTGGTGCAGCCTGGCCTGTTGAGTTCCTCCAGCATGTTGTGGGTGCTGCTTTAAAAATATGCTCACTTTTCTTTCCTCTTTTCAACCTCTTGTGTCCTTCTTTCAATATCTGCCTCTTTAACAATTTTAGATGACATCCAGCTGACAGACTACTTGGTGCTTTAACTTCGCACTAACCTACTTAGATTTTTATAGGGGTACAATGTGGAGTGGATCCTTCTAGCCCTTCAAACTGCGCCTCTCAGCAAGCCCCACTTTAGCACTAGCCTAGTCACGGGACAACTTATAGTCACCAATTATCACACTGACTGGTATGTCTTTGGACAGTGGGAGGAAACTGGCATGGCTGGAGGAAACCCATGCTTTTGATGGGGGGGACGGACATGCTCCTTGCAGATCAATACTGATGGGTAAAAATATGTCTGTGGTCACCACTGTTTCTATCAGTTACATTCAACTTAATGAAGCAACAACTCCAAATGGTTGGCATGAGTGTATCAGTGTGCAATATCAGACAATTCCATCTAGACCTCTACTTTTTGTGATTTTCATTAACGACCTGGATGTGGGGGGTAGAAGGGTGGGTTGGCAAGTTTGCAGACAACACAAAAGTTGGTTGTGTGGTAGATAGTGCAGAGGATTTTCGAAGATTGCAGAGAGACATTGATAGGATGCAGAAGTGGGCTGAGAAGTGGCAGATGGAGTTTAACCTGGAGAAGTGTGAGGTGGTGCACTTTGGTAGGACAAACTCCAAGGCAGAGTACAAAGTAAATGGCAGGGTACATGGTAGTGTGGAGGAGCAGAGTGATCTGGGGGTACATGTCCACAGATCCCTGAAAGTTGCCTCACAGGTAGATAGGGTAGTTAAGAAAGCTTATGGGGTGTTAACTTTCATAAGTTGAGGGATAGAGTTTAAGAGATGCGATGTAATGATGCAGCTCTATAAAACTCTAGTTAGGGCGCACTTGGAGTACTGTGTCCAGTTCAGGTCGCCTCACTATAGGAAGGATGTGGAAGCATTGGAAAGGGTACAGAGGAGATTTACCAGGATGCTGCCTGGTTTAGAGAGTATGGATTATGATCAGAGCTAGGGCTTTACTCTTTGGAGAGAAGGAGGATGAGAGGAGACATGATAGAGGTGTACAAGATATTAATAGGAATAGACAGAGTGGACAGCCAGTGCCTCTTCCCCAGGGCACCACTGCTCAGTACAAGAGGACATGGCTTTAATGTAAGGGGAGGGAAGTTCAAGGGGGATATTAGAGGAAGATTTTTCACTCAGAGAGTGGTTGGTGTGTGGAATGCACTGCCTGAGTCAGTGGTGGATGCAGGTACACTAGTGAAGTTTAAGAGACTACTAGACAGGTATATGGAGAAATTTAAGGTGGGGGGTTATATGGGAGGCAGAGTTTGAGGGTCAGCACAACATTGTGGGCTGAAGGGCCTGTAATATGCTGTACTGTTCTTGTTCTATGTTCTATCACTTGAGTTGCTTTCCCAAATGACTCCGAACAGATATAAACATCTGCAGAAGTGAAGTTATATTTAATAAGTTGTTATATCATAAATGGAATGAAGTGGCTAGCAATTAATTTAAAGAACATGAAGAGACAGCAAGCAAAGAATGTGTGAGATATGCACTCAGACTTGTGCAACTGATGGAGATTGTGTTTAAGAGAATTAGTACATTGAGGCTATTAAATGTCATTAAGTGAAGGAAGACTAAATGTTTCCCTGAATCTTCAACACAGAATAAGCTAGGTGACAAAAGCAGATTATTGATATGCAATATTGGGATGGGGGTGAGATGGTGAGAGAAGGTAAATGTTTGGCGGGAGGTGGGCGGATGTGGGATTATAAAAACCAATAAAGTAAATGTGGAATTTAATAGAAATACATAGCAAGTGACAATTAGAGTTATAGAGTAACAGACACTTACAGCTCCAAAATAGGCCCTTTGGCCCATCTTTTCTATGCTGAGCAATTTAAACTGCCTATTCCCATCGACCTGCACTGGGTCCTTAGCCTGCCATACCCCTCCTATCCATGTACTTATCCACATTGCACTTAAACATTGAAATTAAGCTTGCATGCACCACTTGTGCTGGTAGCCACTCTCGCGGCCTTCTGAGTGAAGAAATTTCTCCTCATGTTCCCTTTAAACTTTTCACTTTTTACCATTAACTTTTGCCCTCTACCCAACCTCAGTGGAAAAAGCCTGCTTGCATTTACCCTATCTATACCCCTCATATTGTAGGTGAAGTTGATTCTTTATGGAGTACATTTGCATCAGTGGTGAAGAGCATTATGTCATTAGTGCAAAAATTATCGATAATGTCTCAAGACACCTCAAGGTGCCATCATGTCAATGGAGTACTTTTGAAATGTACTCTGTTGTGTAATCTTAGGCACTTTGAAATTGGCCTAATCAGTAATGCATTTATGAAAATTGAGCTGTGTTTTAGGATGACTAGACCAGAGTGGAAGGATTTGACCTAGAGAGGTGATCAGAGAATCAAACGTTTTATTATCCACATGAAAAAAAAAATACATCTTGGCTAAATGAAACACATTGGAGTAAAAATGCATGATTGGATATTAATCCGCTGACTTTGCTGGTAATTAGTGGGACAGAAGTTTTTGATTTTATGAAGTGGGGGGATGTGGGGTTACAAATTCCAATCCCCAACATATGGGATTTGATTAGAAAATAGGTGAAAGTACTAAAAATATAAAATTCAATAATAACTAGACTAATCATATCCAAGGATGCCTATCGCAAACATGTCCCCCCCCCCCCAGATTTGAACAGAGATGATGCTGTATGGATAATAAACCTGTTAACAAGAAGTGTGTTGGAATTTAAACATTAAATTGAGGTGTCATGTCTGTTCTTATTTAATTCTGGGATTACTGCAAGTAAAGAATCCCAACAACAATAGATAGGAAGGACCACCCCCCCCCCACCCCCGATCCCATAAGTGCAAACGTTTCCCTCTTCCAGGATGCCCACCAGATCACCTGAGCAACAATAGGAATGGGAATGCCAGCCATTTTTGCCTCCACCCAACATTATTGTCACACTGGCAATTGGCTTCTACCTAGTCCCAATTTTCAGACTACTATTTCCTTTCCAATAAAGCATTTCCTATCCAATAAATACCCTGAGGCCAGGGCCATGTGACAGTTGGGGAAATAATGGCACTAGAGTGGGAGGTAGGTTGTAGACATGATGGTGGGAGTGAGTGAGGGAGAGGGAGAGACATCTCCTCAGGGGTTTAAATTCCACGGCATGGTAGACAAACCCTCACTGGTTCATAAAAGGGAAGCTTGATTGTAGGGAACATCAAGGAACAGAAATAATTAAAACTGATTGCTGAATACTGGAACACGGCTCACTGAAATTACATTAGTACATTAGTTGCATTTAAACTGGATTTTATTACAGGGAAATGGGTGTTTAATGATTCATGTGCAGTTGATGGGCCAAAGAGCGTGTTTTTGTGCTGCATGCCTCTAACTCAATGAGTCTAGAACAGGTAAGTATGAATGAACAAGCTTTGTATTGTTGACTGAGCATAAGTTGCTATGCAGCTTAAAACACAGGAAATGCATCAAATGAATAATTAATATAAAAAAGTTCAAACGTAAAATTTATTATCAATGTATGTTACCATAAGCAACACTGAGATTCATTTTCTTGCGGGCATACTCAATAAATCCATAATAGAATCAGAATCAAGTTATCACCAGCATATGTCGTGAAATTTGTTAATTTAGCAGCAGCAGTTCAATGCAATACATAATATTAGAAAACAAGGAAAAATAATAAATTAATAACAATAATAAGTTAGTAAATCAATTACAGTCTATGTATATTGACTAGATTAAAAATCATGCAAAAACAGAAATAATATATATTTAAAAAATGAGGTAGTGTTCACGGGTTCAATGTCCATTTAGGAATTGGATGGCAGAGGGGGAGAAGCTGTTCCTGAATCACTGAGTGTGTGCCTTCAGGCTTCTGTACCTCCTACCTGATGGTAACAGTGAGAAAAGGGCATGCCCTGGGTACTGGAGATCCTAAATAATGGACGCTACCTTTCTGAGACACCACTTCTTGAAGATGTCCTGGGTATTTGTAGGCTAGGACCCAAGATGGAGCTGACTAGATTTACAACCCTCTGCAGCTTCTTTCAGTCCTGTGCAGTAGCCCCCCCCCCCCACCACACCCCACCCCCCCACACCAGACAGTAACTCAGCCTGTCAATGAAAGACTGCACCAACTTGGGTATTCAACCACTGTGCAAAAGAAAACAAACTATGTAAATACAAAAATAAAGAAATAATGATAAATAAATATCAAGAATATAAGATGAAAGTGAGTCCATAGATGGTGGGAACAGTTCAATTATGGGCCAAGTGAAGTGAATGAAGTTATCCCCTTTGGTTCAAGAGCCTGATGGTTGATAGGTAATAACTGTTCCTAAACCTGGTGGTGTGAGTCCTGAGACTCCTCTACCTTCTTCCTAATGGCAGCAGTGAGAAGAGAGCATGTCCTGGATAGTGGAGGTCCCTGATGTTGGGTTCTGCTTTCCTGCAATAACTTTTCATGTAAATGTGCTCAATGGTGGGTAGATCTTTACGTCATGAATTTGGCTGCATTCACTACTTTTTGTAGGATTTTCCATTCAAAAGCATTGGTGTTTCTATGCCAGGCTGTGATGCAGCCAGTCATATACTCTCTATTACACAGCTATAAAAGTTTGTCGAAGGTGTAGATGTCATTCCAAATCTTCACATGCTCCTAAGGAAGTAGAGGTGTTGCTGTGCTTTCCTCATAATTTCACTTATGTATTGGGCCTAGGACAGGTCCGCCAAAATAATAACACAATTGAATGTAAAGTTGCGGACCTTCTCCACCTCTGATCCCCTGATATGGACTAGCTCACGGACCTCTAGTTTCCTTCTCCTGAAGTCAATTATCATCTCCTTGGTCTTTATCAGGCAATCTTGCACCAGAATATGAACCCAGAAAATTATCTTATTGAGTAGATAATTCTGTTCAGTAGAAAAAAAATGTACATTTATATGGCATTGTCTTTATTTGATATTGCAATGTTATAAAATGATCAAAGAAGTTCCAGCAAGCTACTTAAGTGGATATTTCGACAGGGAAACAAAGTTTAACCAAAGAATGGTGTGAAAGGAGAGGAAGGAATAACAATTGTAAGGAAAGGATTCAAGTGCAAAAATCTGTTGGTGATGGAATGAAATGTTAACACCATAAACTACCATCAGTAAAGCAGCAACACAGGAACAGCAGGGAACAGCTACACTGGATCTAAGGTAGTTTAGAGTAAACTATCTTCAGCGTGCTCAGAATTAGAAGTGTTGAGGTGTAAGTAAAGGATCCGTCAAGCTGTGAAAATGCTGAAATTATTGGCATTCCAGAAAGAAACTGCAAAGGGAAGGGAAATTGATAAAGCGCATCAACAAGATGAAATATCTGGGCAGGTGGAGCAGTGATCATTTATTGTCAGTAATGTATTACTGCCTTTTGCTTATGTTTGATAATTTGCCAAATATCCAGAGAATTCAAAAGGCAGATGATAAGGATGACATAGATAATTTTGAGAACGTAGATAATCCTAAGCAACTTTTACTAGCCATCAGTAAAGATCGATATGATTATATCAATAGATGTAATGGAACATGTTCAACATTAAGATTTCAAGATTACAAGGTAAAGGTCAAGGGAGCTGTGAACACATAAGCAGTTCCACAGAGGCACATAATTATCACACAATCATCTTAAAAACCAGAAGAAAGAGAATACCATCTCTTCCCCATTTGAACCTCCCGATCTGCTGTACATGATGATTTCTTAATCAATGCTGGGTCAGAAGATGGAGTTCCCTACCTAGAAGAGATATGTGAATGTATTTGCCCCACTAGCTGCAAATTTTCAAGGAGCCACTCATCATTGCTTTTCCAAAGACAATCAGGGATAATCTATCCCAAGAAAAACTAAATAAAGAAAATTTTTTCCTAATATATAGAACAAACATTGTAAGGCAGACACTATATCAGCTTTAATACTTTATTGTATGAGAGTAACATTGAAAACCCTGAAGTGATTCTGATGTAGTATAAAAACAATGTAAACTGCACAGTGGCTGAATCACCACTTTGGTTTACAAGCATGATTTGCATAGGGCCAGATGAAGAAGCTTAATTCTGAAAAGATTCTGTTAGATTTCTCTATCTGTTCTCCATTGTGGAGATCATGAAGGTCAAATCATTATCCCTTGAACCATATTGCTAATGAACCATGTACAGTAGCTACACAACACTTTGGATATGCCACCAAGATTACATGTAATTACAGTAAGACACCTTTATTCTTGAACTCAAATCAAGGTGAACAATTTACACTAGTTGTCTTTCCTCACTAGCTGCACCTGCACATTAGTTTTTGGGTACATGTGTACAAGGACATCCACATTTCTTCGAACATCAACACTAGCCAATCTCTCACCATTTAAAATAGATGCTGTGCTTTTCACATTTCTTCCCATTATATCCCATTTGCATGCTCTCACCTTTTTATTTAGCTTGTCTATCTCCTTTTGCAGACTTTTACATCTTCCTGGGAATTCGCAATCACATTTTATGTTGCATTGCTAGCACACTTGACACTTGGTGTACTCACTTAGATGTAATCATTGAAACTATTTTCAACTGTAGACATCTGGGGTCCAAGCATCAATCTCCATGGTACATTCAGCCAAAGTGTGAAAGATCAGTTCTCACACACCTCTTCCTTCAGATTCCTTTCTTTCCAGCCCTTTAGCTTTCCTACTCACCTGGCTTCACCTGTCACTTTCCCCGGCCATTTTATTCTGTCATCGTCCATCTTCATTTCCAGTCCTGAAGTAGGGTCTCCGCCCAAAACGTAGATGCTGCCTGATCTGCTGAGATCCTCCCAAATTTTGTGTGTATTGCTTCAGTTTTCCCTCTGCTGGTCAATTCTCAATCATGTCACTATACTACCCCCAATCCATGATCCAATTTTTTTGACCAACCTGCCTCACGGGACCTTGTGAAAAATCTGAAAATCTCCTTAAGTATTTTGCAAGTTAAATCCGCAAAGAGCTTCTGCAGATTACCCTGACTTCAGTGGGTGTACTGCATAGCGTTCTTGTAACCACGCCACAGGAAAGATTTGATGGTGCTGGAGAAGGTGCAGAGGCAATTCACCAGGATGTTTCAGTTATGAGCGGAGACAGGAGAGGCTAGGTCTGTTTTCCCTGAGGTAGATTAAATTATGAGAGATCTGATAAAGTAGACTGTCAGAAACATCTCCCCTTCTCAGAGGTGGATAAAGTTAAAGGACATAGAAGTAGGATAGATGGTAAAATGTTTTGAGGGGATCTAAAGGAGATTCATCTTCACCCAGAGAATAGTGAATAGCTAGTATGCACTGCTATGAGTCTGGATAAAGCAGAGGCATTGTCAGTATTTAAGAAGTGAATGAACGAGTACTTGCATTCCCTAGGTATTGAAAGCCACAGGCCAAGTTAGATGGCTGCCCACTGGTCAGCATGGATGTATTGGGCCCAATGGCCTGCTTCCATGCTGTATGACTTTATGACTCTAGATTAGTCAGACATCATTTCCCTTTCATAGTTCATAGCATCTGCTGAACTCAAGTATCATCTTTCTAGTGTTTTGTTACAAATTTCATCATTAGTGATTGCAGCATTTTCCTATCAAGGTTGGTTGTCCCCTATTTTCTGTCTCCCTCCTTTCTTAAATAGTGGAGTCACATTTGCCAAAGATAAAATGCCAGAGACATGAGTTTAACCCTGACCCTTGGAGCTGTCCACGTGGCATTAGCATGATCTTACTATCGCTACATGGGTTGATATGTTAATTGACCACAGTAAATTGTCCTGAATATATATGGGTGAGTGGTAGGAGTTGTGTCAGTGTGGGTGGAGTGGGGAGGAGGGGAGAATGTGGTTTTGGTTGATGAGAATGTGGGGATAAAAAAAACTGGAAACAGATGGCAGAGAGACACTCCTTCTACCAAATGTAAGTCTGCATTCCTCTATTCGTTAACTCCCATCTGCAGGCACAATTCGTGTAAAACAGCAGAGTGGAAGTTTGATGTCAGTAACCTTTTATCAAAAGTGCCTTGGGTGCTGCTGATAAATGACATTAAGTGTGGGAGCAGGAAACTGAAACAGAGTCATATCAGAGCAGATTCTCCAAAAAAAGAGCAAATTACTTAATTCATGAATTAAACTGTACAGGGATGATAGATTCAAATCAGGAATATGCATGAAGTAAAATTAGTTAATTATTTCCAGGTAATGATATACTTTTGAGAGACCTGGTTTCACTTTACTAAGTCCCAGGAAGAGATTGAAAAACAAAAAAAGGTACAATTTAGTGCAGCATCTTCCTTTGTTTTTGTGGTGGAGTTCAAGTTCAATGTTAAACCGTTCTGATGTACAAGTAACTGAATCCGTGTAGGGTGGGGTACGGTCTCCAAATAAAAAGAGATGAAGTCAAAGCCAGTGGTGTTCACGAGGTAATCACTAGGTGCTGCAGATGTCTTTACTAAGCCACCAATAATGTTGCGTAGGGTGGTGATATGCTATACTTAAGTGTTTTGTGTGGGGGATTTTGGTGTAATGATTTAATGATTTATGACTTTATAATCCGACTTCCTCGTTAAATTGTTGCAGATGTATGTGGAGTTAGTATTTTTTCGGTTAACTAATGGCTCCTTTAAAAAGGTAATGGCCATAATTGTATTACAACTGAATAAAAAGAGACAGCCAGACGTAATTCATTGAGATCCAACAATGTGGCCAAAAGATAAAATCAATGAAGCTGCGGTTTATTCAATGAAAAGTTCGTATTTCGTTGTCTGATCTCATTTGCCTAGAATTTCTAATTAAATTTAGGAGGTTCTTGAAGGAAAGGCCACGCCTCACCGGCAAATCAAATATTACATCTCTCCAAACACTCCCAGCAAATCAGGAAGCTAGTAGGATTACAGGAATCAGTGGCTCGTGTAAAATAGCCCCCGGACTGATAAGCGTTGACATTAATGTGTCTTCGAATGAAAGGGGAGGTCTCGCATGGGTCTGCTTCGCTCCCGCAAGTACAGATGTGGGCGACGATGGACTGAGAGGGTCCTCTTGAATGCTTCGCAGGAGGAAGGATGCCTCTTAAGAGATGAGTGCCAACCAGGAGGACCATGTGATTCTGTGTCAAAAAGCGATCGGACTTGTCAATGAGTTGTGTAACAACAACGTCCTGGAAGATGAAAAGTGCCTGGAATTTGTGTTTGCCTCCTCGGGTCAAAGTCCCAGCATAACTGAGTCAGGTAATGTGAGTAGCAGTTGTTGTAACTTCCCTCATTTACAGGATGGATAATTAACAGACAGTAAAATGGGTGTAGGCTGTGAACAAAGTTGGGGAATAAATTGCCTCTCATTAAAGTTACACAACTAATACCACAATACCTCGCCAAAAACCCGAATAACACCGGAAGTTTGGGGTAAAAGTACATTCGCTTCGCTTGCTTAGTGCTGGTAATAAGTGTGCGCGTTCACTAATACTTCTCGTAAATTACGCTTAAAATGCAAAATATCCTGTGTCGGTTTCAGAAACTATAACATAACGTTTGATTCTAAAATACTACTCTATTTCTATTTAAAGTCTCCAAAAGTACCAAGAAGTGAAACTGAGAATTATCCTGTGTTTTTATTCAACTTGATTCTTCAACACGATAGTGAGAAATACAATCAGTTTGCGATGCCTGTAAATGCAAGTTGTTCTCTGGCAGCCTGTTGGCACTAGAGGGAAACAGTGACCGGTTTCACCCAGGGCAGAAACCAGTTCTCCGCGAGACGAGGAAATCAACTACCTCACTTAAACTGGCGGTGCAGAGGAAAGGAGCGAGGCATAACACTTACAGCTCTGTTTGAGTGGCGAATGTTGACGGTTGCGAGAGTTCCTTTTAACAAAAAAAAATCTCTCCTTTTAACAATCTGAACGAAGACTGCCGCGAGTTCCGGGGAATCACATTAGATGGTAGGTCTGCTTTTGGGTTGACTTTGTAAAAAGAGAGACAAAATGTGTTGTCTGCATAGATTATCAGAATAGAGGAAAGCTCGATTTAAGCATCAGAAATGATCAGAATTGGTGGTACCGTCTCATTTTGGAGCAAGATCCTTATGTGTTCATCCAATGTGTGTGTCTGTAGAGGACAGGGTGCGTCGAGCAATTTCACAATATAACTGTATAAATCATCAAATCTCTGCCACATTCGGTGTCCATTTATGTTACAATGAGCTGGGCGCTATGGCGCGACTTCCCTTGATCCTTTCTCTTCGATTCGTTTGATGTTACTCGGTGCTTAAGTTACTCGTGAACTCCCAAGTCCAGGGCTGCGTGGACATTTAAAGTTACGGGTGAAGTTGTGCAGGTACTGTGCCGAGTGAAGTTATCCCTGCAGCTGTTGATTCCCAGTCAATGCCTGGGCTGCGAACTGCGATTCGGCGCTGTTCCATCTGGAGCAGTGTTGCAATCGTCTGCTAAGCCATGGGGCTGTGCCCTGGAGCTGTTCAGTGCTGAATCTTAGCGTGGACAGTAGATGTGTAAACCGCCAGTCTGTCGTGGGGAGATGTTCAGTTCCTTCACGATTTTGTTTTTTTTTAATGTAGACATTTACCTTCAGAAATACCTATAGAAAGCTGGAGAATCTTAGGCTGTGACTTAATGTTTTGTTGGATTGATGAAACATTTTTTAAAAATGTTGATGGTCCGCTGTATATTGCATAAGGATTTTTCAATCTCCAGAATGAATCTTCAAATATTATATAACTATTATTTTACCATGGCATGGAATTCGGATCGAGATGAAGGCTGAATTATTTATTTTAATGACCTACGTGTACAAACATCCGAGACACGGATCAGGACCCTAGGGAATGAGTTCAAATTTATTTTGCAAGTTACTCCTATCTTTTTGCTGGGCGCATGGATTTGTATTCTGCCAATAATTAAAGAACCGAACAGCCTTGACCGAGTTGGAGAAGCCATTTTCAACACAAGGGAGGAAATAACTTAGATTGAAGTTGAACTAGCTGTAAATTTAAATACCCCTTTAAATTCCACCTACGCGCAGTAGTTAGCGGGTTCTATATTTTTCTGTCTATCCAAACATATCACCCTTTGGGGAGGCTTAGTTTGAGTAGAACGTGGATATTTAGGTTAAATGAAACTTCCAGCACTCGTTTTTAGGTGAAAGACCTGCCTGTAACTGAAACTCAATCTACAGAAAGGCAAAGTTCATCGCTTAGTATTTTTAGCTGCCACTTTCCTAATGGAGGGCGATCCCACAGTAGGCTGGAGGTAAATGCCAAATCTTGTGGGAGGTCCCGAATTCTTCACATCGCTTTCTTTCCAGAGCAGAATTCTTCATATCCGCAAAGGCAGTGACTTCCCTCGAAAACTGCGGAGAGACACCGAAGGTTGGAAACACCGCCTGCATATTTACCAATTGCTCCGTTCCGCAAGTCTTGCCAGTCTTGTGCACCAGAACGGCAGTAAATCACACACGAGACTTGGGGCATTTTCTGTTATTGTTTTATTTTATCACTGCCCGATTTTATCATTAGCGGAGGGTGTTACCAGGTTGAGGTTCCTGATTGACTCGCTTGGTGTTTTTTACTCCTATTTCTTACCGCACCTGAATTTTATCTTTCATCCTTCATTGAGTGACTTCGCCACAAGCATTGGGGATGGAAGTGTTCTCCTGCGCCATGCACAAACCTTAAGATGCTAAGTAATAACTGACAAGTGCACACTTAGCTATCATGGGATTTTCGGTGCTGCCATTCAGAACCTTGCTCTGTTGCGGTGGGATCGCATTCAGGGAGATGTGATTGTCCAGGGTGTAGACATCAGACAGGGCTCGAAGGGACTCCTTACTCCGGGATGATCCTATATATTATCCATTTTAATGCGAGTAGCAAGGCTGTGTTATTTGAGTCTAAATGGAGTGAGTGAAGAACAAATGGACCAATTAAACATTAATAGGAACTCTTCACAATTTGGTTCGAACTGGGTAGCCACCTGCACGGCTTCCAAAAATTATTTCTCCATCTTTAATAAAATTCTTTCCAATAGTGTATTTTCTCCTACATAAGTTCATTTCAAACATGAGGAGATCACAAGCTATTTCTGTTTCTTTTATATATTATGAGTTTTTATAATAAAGTTTGTAAGTTGGTTTAGATGTGTAAATCCAATATCCTTGGTAGGGTTAGAATAATGGGTACTTGCACTGAATGATGATTCAATTTTGCAAAATTCAATTTTGTGAGATATGATTTACTGTTTCACACATTAAGACATATTGCTGTTGTTTCTTCAGAATAGTGCATCCATTTAGTAAAATTGGGTACAGTTCAGAGTGGTAAATGATGCTTATTACAAACAAATCAGTAATCTAATCTAACACAGATGCAAAACATTGCATTAGATGGAAATCTAAGCAATATATACTAGAAATATTCACCAGGTCGGACCATTGAAAGGAAGACATGCAGCCAATATTTTAAATTAATGATCTTTAGAAATAACTGAATACTTTTTGGTGCAACAGGTTTCAAACATATCCCGATGCAGGAAATATGCAGGAACGGTGGTCAGCTGGGTACATCTGCAACTAAGTAGAAGATGGGGATGATTAAGTGTCCAAAGTGTTGATGGAATAAAGAAAGTATAGAGAGTCATGGGAAAAGTAAAGATATTGGAACCTGGTTACTGAAGTACTGTGTGGCACATGGCCAAGTGGTTAAGGCTTTGGGCTAGCGATCTGAAGGTTGTTAGTTTGAGCCTCAGCCGAGGCAGCCTGTGTGTCCTTGAGCAAGGCATTTAACCACACACTGCTCCTGCATGTTTATAGCCCAGTGGCAACAGTTCATGCAGTGTAAAGGAAAAAAAAAAAAAGCAGGGACATTGGCAATAGCTCATAGTTAACTTTGAAAATGTCAATTATACTGTAACGTGCAAAAGACAGTCATATAGTTTGGGTGCCTAAGACTTTTGCACAGTATTGTATTTGTCAATGTGGAGCAGAGATTGTGTTTGTAAATCTGGTGGGAGCAAAGGGATTTGGGAATGAAGAAGGTGCGATACCAATGGAGGGGTGTGGGACAGGTGGCAGAGAAGGAGTGCTGGAGTAGGGGGTGGTACAGGTGCAGCCTCACACAGCCATGAGACACCAGGCAAAGTCATTTGCTTCCAAACAATTGACCATGAATGAATGCCTTTCTGGTACGTCCCATGCCTTTCATTCTCCCTTCCCTTTTTCCCAACCATGATTCCCCTCTCCCTGCCCCCTTCCTATTCTCAGTCCACAATAGAGACCCATATCAGAATCAGATTTACCATCACTCACATATCTCATGAAATAAGTTTTCTTTTGCTGCAGCAGGATGCAATATAAAATTACAACAGTACTGTGCAAAAGTCTATGGCACCCTACCTATGTATATATGCCAAAGACTTGCACAGTACTGTACACAATTATTCATGACCTCCGAGTGATGGTTTTGCACAGGAACAGCCTAATTGATAGATCCATTCAGTTCTGTTCATCATGACTGATGGGTAAATGTTCTGACTTATACTTTGTTTAGTTTGTGCCATAAAGCTGCCAAGCACAAACCTAGGCATTTTCTATCCATCTAAATAATCAAATAATGTTTTCCAGCTGTACAACTGGTCAGAATGTTACATTAAGGGGCTGAACATAAGGCAATATTTGTAATTGGCATTCAAAATGATCTCTTCTCTTCTGATTTTACAGTGTTTCCAAAGTAATATAATTTTACTGTGCACTCTGGTATTGATTTGTTTATTTGTTTATTTTATGTCATGTCATGACCATGCCTTTCCATGACCATGATTGCTCTTGGTAAATTTTTCTACAGAAGTACAAATTTTTCTACAATTTGATCTGTCGGGAGTCATTAACCACACAACCAAAGCATGATATGTACCAGCTGCTCATACAACCATCCGCCACCTGCTCCAGTGGCCTCACGTGACCCTGATCAGGGGCTAAGTAGGTGCTACACCTTGCCGAAGGATGGCCTACAAGGCAGCAAAGGGAAGGAGCGCCCTACACCTCCTTTGGTAGAGACATCTCCACTCCATCACCCTTTAGTATTAGATTTGTAGTAAACTTGCATGTTTTTGGTTTACACCCAAGTTTCACACTCTGGCAGAGTATAGTTTTGATCCTTCTGGTTAGTCTTCATTGACCCTATACAAGTCTTTTATTGATTGATGAAAACAGGGTCGAAGCCAGGTAATTAATTAACAATAATGGTAATGATTATGTTTTCAATGATATTTGCAAACTTTAATGTGATACAGTAGACGTGGCACACTTTCTTTCGGCACTTGCAGAATGACTTCCTTGGAAGTCAAGGGTGCCAGCTCTTTCAAATTTGAAAACTTTCCCAGTATGTCAGGAACTGAAAATAATATTAATGAAATATCTAATAAAATGAAAAGGAGATGCTTGTCTTTTCGCACATGTAAAAACGATTACACTTGCTTTGGAATTCATTATTTCTATTAAGTTATTAACGGCAGAAATTATGCCAAGAAATTACTGACCCAATACATTACTCCTGTTTCAGTCTCCATAGATGCTGCCTGGTCTGATTAGTATTTCCAGTGCATTCAGTCTTAATTCCTAATGATTTAGAGTTGTGTTGTCAGGTTGAGACAATTTGCCGAGACTGCATGTCTGAAAAAGTTTACTTCTATAAATTCACTGCCCAGAAGTCTGGAATGGAGCAGCAATGGAAAACCAGTCAATACCCTGCAAGCTCCTTGAAAGATTAGTCACACCCATCTAGTTCTTTTTTCCCTTGAAGGTAGCAACAGTTTAAAATTTGTATATCATTTGGATGTTTCAGCTTCCAATCCGATTGGAAGTTACCAATGAAGCTCCTTCACCATCCCTTTGTAGAATGCATGAATACTCATATTAAATCTGGTTCACATTAAATCTGTATCCTTAGGGTTACATTGAACAGATAAAAACAGGGACGTGAATGAAGTTTGTAAAGTAAGTATTCTATACTACTTTCTGAAGGACAAAGAAATTAATAGCGTTAGCCCTGATCATGAATGGAGACCATATCCATATCTATTTGCCCTCTCTCCTTGAAACACGCCATGGCTTCCCATTTTAATCTTAATTTACTGGAATTCCTTGTGATATTCCTCCCATACAGGCCTCTGACAAATCACACCGGGAAGCCAGTTGTTATCTAAAGCATTAATGAAGCCCCACGGGATTGTGAGGAAGTTAATCTCATTCTCTCCCGCTCATCAATTTTCTTGGAGTCATTGAAAACAGTTAAGAATGTGGGTCTCCTATATCTTTTCATATTCATTTACATGAATCTCTCCCATCCTTATCTATTCTGTTAGAGACAGTTGTAAAGGCTTCTCTTGTTTCATGCCATTAACACTGGTACCTCTCACATCTCCCCCCACCACACGAAAAGATCAATCATTGACCCCTTCTTAATCATGTGCCATCTTTCATTTTCCTAATCTGAAAATAAGGTGAAATTTTCTGCAGTTAAACTGATATAACCTTGTCTCATCTTGCCAACATCTCTTATCTTTTTCACTTTATCTAAATCACTGGTTTGCTTGCCCAAACACCATTGTTGGATGAACAGAAATATTCTTTAAATAACAATCATAAGGAAAGAACTTTTCTTTAGTTACCCAGTAAGCTGATGCTGATACCACAGTGTACACTGGAAATATTAGAACCCAAGTGCAGAGGAAAGGCAGACTCTGATGTAGAGACAGTGTCAAAAGTTTATTCCTAATAATTTCAATAGAACATTGGTGGCTCTGTCAAGTGACTCTGCAGACTCTCCATATCTATTTGCCCTCTCTGCTTTATCCACGCTAGAATCTTTCCTGTTAATAGCATGGTCTTGTTAAGCAACCTAATGTGTGGCACCTTGTCTAAGGCTTTCTGAAAGTCCAAGTACACAACATCAACCAATCCGCCTTTGTCTATCCTGCTTGTTATTTCTTCAAAGAATTCCAGAAGATTTGTCAGGCGAGATTTTCTCTTGAGGAAAGCATGCTGACCACAGTCTATTTTATCATGTACCTCTAAGTACACTAACAGTTCATCCTTAATAATTGACTCTGACTTCCCAACAACTAAGGTCAAATGAACAGGCATATAATTTCCTTTCTTCTGTCTCTCTGCCTTCTTGAAGAGTGGAGTGCTACTTGCAATTTTCCAGTCTTTTGGAACCATTCCAGGATCTAGTGATTCTTAAAAGATCATTACTAATACCTGCACAATCTCTTCAGCCTGCTCCTTCAGAACCCTGGGGTGTGCGCTATCTGGTCCAGGTGACTTATCTACCCTCAGACCTCTCAGTCTCCCAATCTACTTGCATATTGAAGTCTCCCATTATTGTAACATTGCCCTTTTGGTATGCATTTTCTATCAATTATTGTAATTTGTAGGCTGCAACTTTACTATTATATAGCGATCTATATACAACTCCAATCAGGGTCTTTTCACCCTGCCAGTTCCTTGGCTCTATCCACAATTTTTCAACTTCCAATCCTATGTTACCTCTTTCTAATGATTTGATTTCATCTTTTACCAACAGAGCAACACTGTTCCCTCTGCCTTCCTTCCTTTCCTTTTGATACAATGTGTATCCTTGGACATTAAATTCCCAGCTATAACCTTTCAGCCATGGTTCAGTGATGCCTACATCATACCTGCCAATCTGCAAGCTCATCTACTTTATTCCATACACCGCAAATGTTACACCTTCAGTCTTGTATTCACCCTTTTTGGTTTTATCTGCTTTGTACCTTGCATCTCATCCTGTTGACTGCAATTTTGCCCTATCAGCAGCCTCTCCTCACTACACCTTGCCTCCGTATGTAAACCAGCTACCTCATCTTCAGCACTATCATCCACCTTTGCTATGATACTTCTTGCATTGAAAAATATGCAGTGCAGGACATGAGCTGCACCACGCTCAACCTTTTGATTCCTAACTTTGTCTGAGATCTTACCAACATCTGTGTCAACAACCTCTCCACTAACTGTTCTGACACCCTAGATCCCATACCCCTGCAACTTTATTTAAACCCCACCATGCAACATCAATAAACATTCTCACTAAGATATTATTTCTCCAGTTCATGTGCAAACGTCCCTTCTGTACAGGTCTCACCTTCCCAGGAGGGAGCTCAATGATCCAAAAACTTATACCCTCCCTCCTCCACCAACTCCTTAGCCACATTTTAAACTGTATTATCTTTCTAGATCTAGCCTCATTAGCACGCCGCATGGGTAGCAATCCTGAGGTTGCAACCCTGGAAGTTCTGCTCTTTAATTTAGCACCGAACTCTCTATACTCCCTATTGCAGAACCTCATCACTTTCCTACCTATGTCATTAGTACCTACATGGACCATGACCTCTGGTTGTTCATCCTTCCACTTAAAAATGCTGAGGACTCAATCCAAGATATCCCGGACCTGGCACCCGGGAGGCAAAATATAATCTGGGAATTCTCATTCTCAACCACAGAACCTCCCACCCATTCCTCTAACTAATTAATCCCCTTCCAGCACAGAGTGCCCTTTCTCCCCTTTTCCTTTCACAGTCATAGAGGAAGGCTCAGTGCCAGAGACCCAACCACTGCAACTTTCCTCTGTTAGGTCATCCCCCAACAGTAACCAAAATGATAAACCTGATGTTGATGGGGATGGCCACAGAGGTACTACTCTACACTGGCTCCTTAACCCCTTTCCCCTTCTCGACTGTTACCCAGTTTCCTGTGCCCCTCACTATCTTTCTATACATCCTATCACCCTTTCAGCCTTCCCGAGTGATCAGGAGTTCACCCAGTTCCAGCTGCAACCCCTTAACGCAGACTGTTAGAAGCATCAGCTGGTTGCACTTCTCACAGCTGTAGTCATCAGGAACAATGGAGGTCTCCCTGCCTTTCCACATCCTGCAACAGGAGCATTTCATTATTCTGCCCGGCATTTCCACTGTCCTAGATGAGCAGATATAAAGAAGAAAAACTTGAGCTTTTCTTTTCTTTTGATTTCTCTGACTAAATTCTCTCTTTGCAGAAGCCTTGAGTCTCAAGATCACCACTATATCTACTCAGACAATGGTTGCTGCACTTACCCCCATCTTCCTCTAATTTGCTCTTGCTGATCAAGCCCAAACACCAATTGGTCACTGGTCAAAATTCTTTGCTGCTGGATTTTGTTCTTGGCCAGAGGACCTGATTGAAATACCCTCCTCTCAAAACTTCCAATATCTGGATTAACCACTGATCAAAGTCATGTTGACCAGTGGCCAATCCAGAAGGGAAGCAAAAGAGAGCTGAACTGCCAACACCTGGTTCTACTTTTCCCATTAGCTTGACTTCTCTGTGTGCTTTAGTTAAGTATCAATAGTTGCTTGTGTGATCACTGCCATTCTCTTTTTTCCCAACATGATTTTATGAAAGGTTATTTTGTTTCACCAATTGAATAAGCTTTTTGAGGATTTAACCAATAGGGCAGATAATGGAACTGAAGGATGTGCTATACCTAGTTTTACAAAATAGACTATTCAATACAATACCAAACAAAACATTGTTAAGCAAAGTCTGTTAAGGGTAACATATTGGCACAGACAAAGGGTTGGTTATAGGGTCAAAATATATGGATTGGTTATGGGGTCAAAACTAAATGATTGGCTTGTCAGCTGTATAGGTGGGGGATTTCAGAATGTGTTCTATATTCACAGCTATCTATAATGACACAACAAAGGGAGCGATTACTGATGGGACAAAATTAGGTGGGGAAGTGAGTGATGTGGAAGCAAAAAAGGACACAGAGCTACAGATACTAAGTGAATGGGCATGAAGGTTGTAGATGAGATATTCGTAGTACATAGAACACTATAGCACAGGAACATGCCCTCTGGCCCATAATGTCTGTGCCCACCATGATAACAGCTTATAACTAGACATCGTCCTGCATATGATCTATATCTCTCAATTCCCTGTCCACTTGAATGCCTCATATACGTTCCTCCCACCAACTCCTCTGCCAGCATGTTCTTGTCAACACTCTCCTTGTAAGTAAACAAACCTTGCCACATGAATATCCTTTGTAGCGAATCTCCCATCTCACCATAAAATTATATTGTTTAGTATTTGATATTTCCATTGTAGGAAAAGGATTCTGACTATTGACCCTATCCTTTCCTCTCATAATTTTATATATTTCTATCCGGGCAGCTCCCAGTCTCTGACATTACTGAGAAAACAATTCAAGTTTGTCCAAGACTTCTCCAGGGCTAATGCTCTTTAATCCAGGCTACATCCCGGTGAATCTCTTCTGCACCTTCTCAGAAGCCTTCACATCTTAACCCAATAAATTCCTATGAGAACTGGATCAACCACTCACAGCAGCTCAGAAATTTAGTGATCAGATTGTGATTTAGGGTGCTTTTGGAAAGGGATCAATGACTCAAGTCCATTTAGAGTAATTTAATGAGAGAAGCATGATTGAGTTACTTATGAATGCAGGCTGTGTGGGTGGGGGAGTTCATGAATTAGGATTATTTTGGTCAAGAGGATGATAGGTGGGTAACAAAGGTTTTAGTGAAGTTGTTGGATCTGGATCTGGTGATTACAGATTTCACTAAAAGTTCAAAGGTTCAAACTTTCAAACATTCCAAGGTTCATTTATTATCGAAGTATACAACTTGAAATTCTTCTTTTCTGGGTAGCCATGAAACCAAGAAAGAAAAGAAAGGCAGCACAAACATTAACCCCCAAACCCACCTCCCCCCATTAAAAATGAACAAAACCAGAGCTCCAATCCCTCCTCCCCACACACAAAAGCAAGAAAGATCGGGTGAAAAACAGAGAATGTAAACTAATGTCTATAGTCCAAGACCACATCCAAAATGCGGAAAACCTGGGCAGCACTCCCCAGACCTAGTGGCAGACTCTCCAGTACAGGGCGATCAAAAGACACACAGCCGATGATCACCCTCAGCACTTGCCTTGCTACTTCAATCTGCCTTGTCGCTTTTATCAGCAAAATAGAGCCTTGCAATAGCTCATGCCCCATCCCACAGCCTTCCTGCTGTGAAGTCTGCGCACGCTGTCTCTGTCTCCCGGAATCCCCTTGGAGACTGCAGAGCGCTGAAACACCCAAACGATTCCAAGTATCCACATTCACCTTGTTTCAATCTCCCTCGTTGCTTTACTCAGTGACTAATGGAAGATTTAACTGGCAAGATGCAGTCGAACATCAGCTGACAGCCTGCCCCCTATGACATTCCCATGTACTGGCACTGCCTCCCAGAATCCTCTCAGGGACTGGAAAGCTTTGGAACACCCAAACGATCTTCAAACTGCAAATCACAGGTTCTAACAGTTCCAGAATTACATCCAAGATGAAAAACAAACATAAAAGGCATAATACAAGTGATATATATATATAGTTTCATGATCTGTCCAGGAGATGTTGACTGAGGGGATGTTGTATGCATGTGCCATCTTGACTGGAAAACCTTAACCAAAAGTACACAAGAGGATTATAAATCAGGACTTCACATGTGGAAATTACTAAAAATTGCAATCAGATGCAAGTGGGAGCGGGTGTCACAGTAATATGGGCATGTAGGGAGGTAATTACAAAACTTTTCAAGTTCACATTCTTGTGCTGTGGTGAGCTGGGACCTACTCAATGAGAAATAGTGAACCCTTGGGTGCCAGAGGAAGTAAGGTCATAAGACCTAGGAACAGGATTAGGCAATTTGGCTCCTTGAGTCTGCTCTGCCATCTTATCATATCTGATCAATATCCACTCTAACCCTATTCTTCTGGCTTCTCCTCATTACCTTTTGCACCCTGACTAATCAAGAATCTGTCAGCCTTTGCATTAAATACACCCAATGACTTGCCCTCCACAGTCAATGAATTGCACATAGTCACCATTCTTGGCTAAATAAAGTCCTCCTCATCTCCATTCTAAATAGATATGCCTCTATTCTGAATCTGTCTCTTTTGGCCCTAGACTCCACCACTATGAGAAACAATTGCTCCACAGCCACTCTATCTAGGCCTTTGAACATTTGATAGGTTTCAATGAGATCACCCCGCCCCCCCCCCCCCCACCTTCTAAATTCCTGCAAGGCCTTTAGCCATCATACAATATCCCTTTTATTCCCAGAATCATTCTCATGCACCTACTCTGAAACCTCTGCCATGTTAAGACATCCTTTCTTAGAGAAGGGTCCCAAAATTGCTCACAATACTCCAAGCGAGGCTTCACCAAAGCCTTATAAAGCCTCAGCATTACATCCTTGCTTTTACTTTCTGGTCTTCTCGAAATGAATTCTAACATTCCATTTGTCTTCCTCACTGCTGACTCAACCAGCAAATTAACCTACAGGGAATCCTGCACGAGGACTCCATTTGCACCTCAGATTTTTGAATTATCTCCCCATTTAGAAAATAGCCTATGCTTTAATTCCTTCTACCAAGATACATAATCATTCAATTCCCAACATGGCAACCTGTCTGGCATTTATCTGCCCAATCCTCTAATCTGTCCAAGACCTTTTGCAACCTCCCTACTTCCTCAATCCTATCTGCCCCTCCACTTGTCTTCACATGAGCCTTTAATTTTATTATCTAAATCATTGGCATACACAAAAGAAGTGATTGGTGTGGGAGAAGTGGGTTTGAATTAATGGGAAACTGGCACCAATATTGGGGAAGGAGGGAGCTGTTTCATTGGGACAGGCTCCACCTGAACCATGATGGGACTTGGATCCTAGCAAACTGCAAAACTAGGGTTGTGGATGGGGGTGGGGGGTGTGGGTTCAACAGATTGGAGAAGTATGGATAAAGTAAAAGAGAACAATGTGCATAAAATATAAGCAAAAGTTAAAGAAAGAAAAGTAAGAGTGGATTGCAAAAAAGTCGTGTATAAGAGACAAAGATTACTAGATTTTAAAGGCACCATGAGTGTAAGGGCGCTTTATCTGAATGCCCGTAGTATTCATAACAAGATCGGTGAGCTTGTGGCATAACTCAGTATAAAGGGGTATGATTTAATAGCCTTTACAGAAGCATGGTTACAGAGTGGAGAGGATTGGGAATTAAATATCCAAGGATATCAGGTAGTATGGAAGGATGGGCAGGAAAGCAATGGAGGTGGGGCAGCGCTCTTAATTAAAGATGAGATCAGGGCGATAATGAGAGACTGTAAAAGATCTAAGGTGCAGAATGTTGAATCTATCTAGATAGAGATTAGAATAGTAAAGGGAAAAAAAATCACTGGAGGGAGTTTCCATCGGCCACTGAATAACAACAGTACAGTAGCACAGGCAATAAACCGAGCAATATCTGAGGCATGTAAGAATTGTACAGCTGTTATCTTGGGGGACTTTAACTTACATTTAGATTGGGTGAATCAAGTTGGTCAAGGCAGTCTTGAGGAGGACTTCACAGAATGCATACGTGATATCTTATTTGAACAGCATGTAACTGAATCTACAAGGGAACATGTTATCTTGGATCTGGTCCTGTGCAATGAGGCAGGTAAAATTAGCAACCTCATAGTTAGGGATCCACTTGGAAAGAGTGATCACAGCTTGACTGAGTTTTTCATATGAATGGAGGGTACAATAGTTTGATCTAAAACTATTATGCCTAAACAAGGCAGACTACAATGGCATGAGGGAGGAGTTGGATAGGATAGACTGGGAACACTGGTTATATGGTGGGATGGTTGAGGAACAGTGGAAGAATTTCAAAGAGATTTTTCATGGTGCTTAACCATGGTATATTCCAGTTGAAAGCAAGGCCAGTAAGAGTGAGGAGAGCCAGCCTCAAACAAAGGAAATAAAGGAAGGTATCAAGCTAAAAGCTCATGCATACAAAATTGCCACGAGTAGTGGGAAAATGGAAGATTGGGACAACTTTAAAAAGCAACAAAGAACCACTAAGCAAGCAATAAAGAAAGGGAAGATAGATAATGAAAATAAACTAGCACAAAATATAAAAATTGATAGTAAAAGTTTTATAATTATATACAGCGGAAAAGGGTGGACAAAGTGAATGTAGATCCCTTGGAGGATGAGAAGGAGGAATTGATGTTGGGTATTGAGGAAATAGCCGGGCTTTGAATGACTAGTTTGTGTCAGTTTTCATGGTGGAGGACACATCTAACATGCTGAAGAGAAATGATGTGGATGCAATTGGAGGGGAGGAACTTGATACAATAGCTATCACTTTAGACGTGGTGCTTATCAAATTTATGGGCCTAAAGATAGAGAAGTCCCCTTGGCCTGATGCATCCCAGGGACCTGACAGAAATGGCAGAGGCTATAGTTGAGGCTTTCATGATAAATTACCAAAATTCTCTGGACTTTGGGCAGGTCCTGGCAGATTGGAAGAAGGGGAATGGTATACCTCTGTTCAAAAAGGGATCTAGTCAAAATCCAGTTAACTATAGGCCAGTTGGGTCAACATCTCTAGTTGGGAAAATACTTGAAGCTATCACTAAAGAAGAAATAGTGAAGCATTTAGAAAGAAATGGATCCATCAGAGAGACACAGCATGGATTCAGCAAAGGCAGGTCCTGTTTGACAAACTGACTGGAGTTCTTTGAAGATATAATGAGTGCAGTGGATACAGGCAAACAGATGGACATTATATCCTTGGATTTCCAGAAGGCATTTGATAAGATGCCACATAAAATACTTATCCGTAAGATAAGGATGCATAGAGTTGTGAGTGATGTACTAGCATGGATAGAGAATTAGTTAATCAATAGAAAGCAGAGAGCTGGGATATATGGGTGCTTCTTTGGTTGGCATCAGTGATGAGCAGTGTGCTGCAGTGGTCGGTACTGGGCCTGCAGCTGTTCACAATATACATTAATGATTTGGAAGAGAGGACCGAGTGTAGTGTATCGAAGTTTTCTGATGACACTAAATTGAATGGAAAAGCTAATTGTGCAGAAGATATGGAGAGTCTGCAGAGAGATATAAGTAGGTGAAGTGAATGGGCAAAGGTCTGGCAGATGGAGTACAATGTTGGTAAATGCGAGGTCATCCAATTTGGAAGGGAAAATGGAAGAACAGTTTATTATTTAAATGTTAAAAGGTTGCAGCACGCTGCTGTGTGGAGGGACTTGGGAGTGCTTGTGCATGAATCACTAAAGGTTGGTTTGCAGGTGCAACAGGCCATCAAGAAGGTAAATGGAATGTTGGCCTTCATTGCTGGAGGGATTGAATTGAAGAGCAGGGAATTTATGTTGCAGCTGTACAGGTTACTGGTGAGGCTGCATCTGGAGTACTGTGTGCAGTTCTGGTTTCCTTACTTGAGGAAGTTTATACTGTCTTTGGAAGCGGTGCAGTGGAGGTTCACCAGGTTGATTCCAGAGATGGGGGATTACACTACGAGGAGAGATTAAGTTTCCTGGAACTGTATTCACTGGAACTCAAAGGGATGAGAGGAGATATTTGTAGAAACATATAACATTATGAAACTGATAGATAAGATAGAAGCAGGTGAGTTGTTCCCACTAGTAGGTGAGACTAGAACTAGGGGACATAGCTGCAAGATTCCGGGGAGTAAATTTAGGACAGAAACGAAGAGGAACTGCTTTTCCAAAACAGTGGTAAATCTGTGGAATTCTCTGTCCAATGAAGCAGTGGAGGCTACCTCACTAAGTATATTTAAGATAAAGTTGGATAGATTATTGCATAGTAGGGGAATTAAGGGTTATGGGGAAAAGGCAGGTAGGTGGAGATGAGTCTATGGCCAGGTCAGCCATAATCTTATTGAATGGTGGAGCAGGCTCGTTGGGCCAGACCCCAGATGGCCTACCCCTGCCCCAATTTCTTGTGTTCTAATGTTCTTCTACAACGCTGACCCCTGCAGAACACCACTGGTCAGTGGCAGCCAACCAGAAAAGGCTCCCTTTATTCCTACTCTTTGCTTCCTTCCAGTCAGCATATTCTCTATCCGTGCTAGTAATTTTCCTGTATTAAAATGGGCTCTTATCTTGTTTAGCAGCTTCATTTGTGGCACCCTGTCAAAGGCCTTCTTAAATACCAAATACACAACATCCACTGATTCTCATTTATTTATCCTGTTATTTCTTCAAAAAATTCCAACAGATTTGTCAGGCATGATTTTCCCTCAAGGCAACCATGCTGACTTTCACAGATTTTAATATGTGCTTCCAAGTACCCAGGGACCTCATCCTTACCAATCAATAACTACGTCTTCCCAACTGCTGAGGTCCAGCTGACTGGCCTTTCTTCTGCCTCCCTCTTTCTTGAACAGCCCTCTGGAACCATGCCAGAATTTGGTGATTCATGTATGGTCATTACTAATGCCTTCACTATCTCTCCAGCTACCTCAATAAGAATCCTGGGATGTAGTCCAACTGGTCAATGTGACTTATCTAACTCCAAACATTTTAGCTTCCAACACCTTTTCCCTAGTAATAGCATCTGTACTCACTTCTGCACTGTGACAGTACTTGGCATACTACTGGTGTCTTCCACAGTGAAAACCCATGAAAAATTCTGATTCAATTCATCCACCATTTCCTTGTCCTCCATTACTACCTCTCCAGTGTCATTTTACAATGGTCTGATATTTACTCACTACTCTACTCGTTATATATCTGAAAAATCTTTGATATTGTTATCCACCTTACAGACATATTTTATCTTTTCCATCCGTATGACTTTTTGGTTCCCTTTTTTTGCTTTTTAAAAAATTCCCATCCTCTAACTTCCCATTAATTGGTGTTCTATTTTATGTCCTTTCTTTTAATTTTATTTGGTCTTTTAACTCATTTGTCAACCATGGTTACATAGTTCTACTTTTAGAATCCTGTTGCCTTTTGAACTTCCTCCAGAAATTCCAGCCATTGCTGTTCTGTCGGTCATCCCTGCCAGTGTCCCTTCCAATTACCTTTGGCCAGCTCCGCTCTCGTGCCTCTATAGTTGTCTTTACTCTTCTGTTACACTGAAGCATCTGAATTTATCTTCACCCTCTCAAATCGCAGGGCAAATTCTATCATATTATAATCACTGTTTCCTAAGGGTCCTTTACCATAAGCTCCCTGATCAAATCTGTTTCATTGTGCAGTACCCAATCCAGAAGCACCTTTCCTTGAGTGAACTCAACCACAAGCTGCTCTAAAAGGCCGTCTTATAGGCATTCTGCAAATTCCCTTCCTTGAGATCCAACTCCGACTGTACCCAATCTGTCTGCATCTTGCTATCCTCCATGACCATTGCAACATTGTCCTTTTGACATGCCTTTTCTATTTCCCATTGTAATTTGTAATACACATCCTGGCTACTGTTCAGAGGCCTGTAAATCACTCCCATCAAGGTCTGTTTACCCGTGCACTTTCTTAACTCTACCCATAGGATTTTACCTCTTCCAATCCTATGTCAACACTTTTTAAGGATTTAATTTCATTGTTTATCAGCAGAGTTATGGCAACCCCTCTACCTACGTGTGTGTCCTTTCAGTATAATATGTATCCTTGGATGTTAAGCTCCTAACTATAATCTTCTTTGAGCTACAAGATGCCCACAACATCTACCTGCCAATCTCTAACTGTGCTATGAGTTCATCTCCATTATTCTATATATTGTGTACATTCAGATATAACACCTTTAGTTCTGCACTCATCACCCTTTTCAATTTTGTGCACATGTTACAATGCAACTCATCCCACTGTCTGCAATTTTGCCTTATCATCTGTCTGTCCTTCCTGATAGAATCACAACACACTGCAACTAGTTGTATATTAACTGCCCCATCCCGACCCCTATCACTCTGGTTCCCAGCCCTCGGCTAAATTAGTTTAACCTGCCCACAAGGATATTGGAAGTAGTGCTTCAAAAAATACATTCCTTCATGCTTTACCCAAGTGTGGACAACAACAAGCATACCTTATTTTGTGAAGGAATATTGCATCAGAATGATGTAATGATGTGCGACTTTAGTACAGAAATCAGACCACTTATGCCAGTTTGATTTGACTCAGAAATCATTGCAATCAAGTCTGAGTTTCTCAAGTCTGAAAACATTGTAACATTTTTTGAAATGATGGGAGATATTAAAACAACTCAACTGATATTTATGGAGGGAGAAATAAGGTTTGCATTTCAGCCCAATTATCTTTCATAAGAAATGGCGAAAGATCAGACAGTTTTAAGAAGCAGAGAAATTATTCAAGTAATTTGCGATAAATGGGAAATGGACAGATTTAAATAACATAAAAGATGATGTGTGTTATGAGGAAGGTTACTCTCCCTATCACAGGAGTTCCCTTTGTTCTTTCCTTTCTTATGCTGTGCTAAATCCTCTTTCTCTTTCATTTCTGATTAAGAATCATAGAGCTGAGCCAGCTGTCCTTGTCTTTCACAATCGTTCACTATATATATGTCAGTTAAGTTTAAAGTAAGTAGTACAAAGAAAACAAATAAAAAAAAAGTAGTGAGGTAGTGTTCACGAGTTCAATGTCCATTTAGAGATTGGATGGCAGAAGGGAAGAAGCTGTTCCCGAATCATTGAGTGTGTGCTTTCAGTCTTTTGTTCCACCTTTCTGGTGGTAACAATATGAAAAGAGCATGTCCTGGGTGGTGAGGATCCTTAATGATGAACACCGCCTTCCTAAGGTACCACTCCTTGAAGATGTCTGGGATACTGTGGAGGCTAATACCCTTGATGGGACTGACTAATTTTACAACTTTCTGCAACTTAGTTAAATCTTTTGCAGTGCCACCACCACCCCTACCCCCACATACCAAATAGAGATGCAGCCAGTCAGAATGCTCTCTGCAGTATTTTTGTAGAAGTTTTTGAGTGTTTTAGATGACAAACCAACTCTCCTCAAACACCTAATGAAATTTAGTCACTGTCTTGCCTTCTTTATAACTGCATCAAATGTTGCATCCAGCTTAGGTCCTCAGAGATATTGACACCTCAGAGCTTGAAATTTCTCATTCTCTCTACTTTTGATCCCTCCATGAGGACTGGTTTACATTCCCTTATTTTACCCTTCTGGAGTCCACAAATAGTTCTTTCTGTATGATGTGCTGATAATTCACTCTATGTAATTCTCATAGTTAAGATATCCACTGCCTGTGCAGTATTTAGCTTTTGTAGCAGGTGAATGTTAGTTTTCAGCAAGACCTGGATAGACAAAGGCTAATATTAAGGGCTGGGAAGCAATTAGGAAGATTTTGACATTCATTGAAAGGAAGTTGATGTTCAAGTGTAAAGAAAATTTTTAAAAACACTTTTTTGAGTCCATAACTGGAGAGTTGTGCACAATTTTGATTTCTGTCTTTAGGGATGTGCTTGTTTTAGAAGTGTTGCATCAAATGTTTGCGAGGTTGATTCCTGGAATGAATGGTCTATAAAATGAGATTGAGTAGGACATGTCCACATTCTGGAGTTTTGGAAGCAACACAGGAGATTTCAAATTGTTGTTGATTTTCAGGACAGATGTTGAAAACTAGGCAGTATAGCTTCAGGATAGATGGCATACATTTGGGGCTGAGATTTGGAGAACTGTGCTATGTTTTGTAACTCCAGAAACTAATCGAAAGAAAAACACAGGAGCCTGGGGATACTTGTGTCTGCTTAATTTCTTTAGTCATGTGCTCACATATGATGTGGTGCTGTAAAGATATATTCCACCCGCGTACTTCTTACATATAACCATCATGAATTATGTGAACATTTAGGAATGCATAAACAAACTGTATGTTTACAGTTTTACTCAAATATTCCTGAAATATTAAATACACAGCACTCCTCTCTGCTTAACTATAAACTCCAACTCAATATTGAATGCATCCCAACTCAAATACGTAACATATTGTTCTCTAGTCTGGTCTATCGACTATATAATACAAATACCATATAGATATCCACAGCATAGTACAGTTGGCCCTCCTTATCCACGGGTTCCACATGCGCAGATTCAACCAACTGCAGATCAAGAAGATCCAGAAGTTCTCTCTCCAGCACTCATTGTTTCAGCATGTACAGACTATTTTTTCTTGTCATTATTCCCTAAACAGTATAACAACTATTTACATAGCATTTATATTGTATTAGGTACTGTAAGTAATCTGGAGATGATTTTAAAACACAGGCAGTCCCCGGATTATGAACAAGTTCCATTCCTGAGTCTGTCTTTAAGTCGGATTTGAAGTCGGAACAGATACATTCAGTACTATTTAGCGTCAGTTAGTCACATGTTTGTGTTAGTATATGGTATATATTTTACCTCTCTATGCACATGAAACACTTAAGAAACGTATGTATTTCAATAATTAAACCATTGTGTTGCTTAGTAATAATTGTAGCTTTCATTGGGGCAGGGCCTTTCACATGCTCCATTCAAATTTTTCCGATCTTTGACCGACTGTAGCCTAACGCTTTTCCAATGACTGATGGCATTTCACCTTTTTCCAATCGCTTTATCATTTCCACTTTATTTTCAATTGTGATCATGATTATTTTTGTGAACAGAAACACTGTGGATTCAGAGTGGCGCTGGGTCCTAAAGACCACCGCACTGAGACAGGTTAAATAATGTCCGGGGTTCCGCTGGGTCCTAAAGACCACAGTACTCTTCAGGCTAAATAAGAGACTTGAGTTTTTGGTATCCGTGGGGGATTGGCTCTGAGACTAAGCAGGGCCGGCTGTAAATTTTAAATTCTCCCATTTGGGGCTAAAGATTTAATTGCTATGAAGTATATTTTACTCTTGTGGGAATGAAGTATTTTCTGACAAGAGGCAGGTCACTCTGCAGGGCAGGTGAAACTTGTGACTGTGAAACAATCTCAGGTTCTGGGGCCTCCTTTGTAGTGTTTGTAGGAGTTGACTCTGGGACTGCTGGAAGTGCTTCTGACAACTCTGGACGGCTTTCTTCTCTAACAATTGACTCTTGTCTCCTCAACTGTTCAGTGTGTCGCCTCCAGATGATATCAGATGCAATCTCCACCATGTAGGAGAGTGGTCCAGTTCTGTCTTTAATCTTTCTAAGTACCCATTTTTGATCACCTCCATAGACCCTCACCAGGACTGCTCTCTTTGAGTGAAACATCAAACCTCCTTAATTGAGGAGTCCTCTGTTCGTCTCGGCTGTTTGTCCTGCATAATCCTTCTGAGATTGGGTTTGAGGAGATCCAAGGAGAAGCACAGCTGGTGAGTTGTTGGCTGTGGAGTGTACTGCATTGTGATATGCGAAGAGAAAATTGGAGAGCATCTGATTCAGTATCTGTGTAGTGTGTTCTGCTGACTTTGATCGCAGTGTGTTCTTTAGACTCTGGACAAACCTTTCCACTAGGTCATTTGTAGATGGGTGGTACAGTACAGATATAATATATTATTTCATACATTTACAGGAATGACTGAAACTGTTTGATAACAAACTGTGGTCCCCTTTCACTGACTAAGTGTTCTGGAACACCAGACCATGAGAAGAGGCTGTTCAACATATCAACAGTGTGTAAAGCTTTAGTAGCATCTTTTGGGAACTCTTCTGGCAATTTTGTAGCTGCATCCACTACTCACAATAAATTTGTGCCCATGAATGAATGGCCTGGCAAAATCCACATGAAACTTCTTCCAGGAAAGTGCAGGCCATCCTCAGGGATGGAAAGGCTCTGCTCTTGGCATCTTCTGGACATGATAGCAAGTTGCTCAATCTGCTAACCTGTTCCAAGCCACCGGACAAAGTTCTGAGCCATACCGAGATGGCTAGCATAAGGCTCCTTCTAAACTTTCGCTCTCAGCTTGGATGGTACCACAACTCTCAATCTCCACATAAAGTAACCTGCATCAAGGGCAAGTTCATCCTGGCACTGGTAGTAATGGGGGAACTGGAATTTCTTCTGCACATTCCAGCCATTTTGAGTTGACCTGAGACAGTGATGGCTCTATTCTTGTTTCCCTTTGGATCATCTCTGCAGTAACAGGGAGATCTTCAATTTGTATTACGGAGGGGTGATCTCTTTTGTAATTTTTTTCCAGGTATTTCCTTTTCCAAGAGTAAACAGGACAGCCCATCAGCATTCCCATGACGTGTTGTCCTCTACAATTCTATTTTGTATCCTGTCCTCCCTTGTAACATCCTTCTGTGGATTGAAAATGAGTATCAATGGTTGATAATAGGTAACAAGGGTAAACCTTCTCCCATGCAAGTACTGATTGAAACGTTTACAGCCCAAAACAGACTCAAGGCTTCTTTTTCAATCTGTGCATAATTTTCCTCTGCAGCAGTAAGGGAACATGATGCTAAGGGAATGAGGTGATCACTTTCACCACTCATAACATGTGACCTGACTGCATAATGAAAGACATCACAGGAAATCTTCGCTGGATGTTGTAGATCATAATGTGTGAGTGCAGTGTCTGACATGACCGTTTTCTTTGCCTTTTGAAAAGCCTCCTCATACGGCTTACTTCATTGCCATTTCTTTCCCATCCGTAATAATGAGTTGAAAGGGTGGAGCATATTAGCCAGGTTTGGCAGGAACCTGTTATAGTAACTGACAAATCCTAAAACAGGCCAAAATTGTGACATGTCCTTTGGCCTTGGGACTTTCACCACTCCTTGAATTGTCTCAGCAAAATTCTTGTCTGTCAGTGGTGTAACCACAATAAATGTTGCTTGGTTTAAAGGATTCACATTTGATGTATTGTGCTCTGAGCCCATAATCTTCTAAGCTTTTTAACACTGTCTTGAGATGTCAGAGATGTTCCTTGTCATCCTCACTGGTAACAATGATGTCATCCAGGTATTACTGATTGCAGCTCCTGGTCCATAGCTTTCTGCCAGAGTGCAGGTACAAGTCTATTATAATGATAAAGCCTTTTGTGTTCATGCTGAGAAATAGTTTTGGACTCCTCTTCCATCTCCATCTGTAGGTAGGCCTCAGCTAAGTCCACTTTGCTGAAGTGTTTCCCTGCAGAAAGGTTTGCAAAGAGGGTATTAATCTACTTTCAGTACTGGGTTGATGGTGACCTTAAAATCACCAGAGATCCTGACAGACCCATCCTGTTTGGCTACTGGTATGACTGTTGTTGCCCATTTGCTCCACTCAACCTTGGAAAGACTTCCTTCAGGGTCCATGTGCTCTAGGTCACTGGATGCTTTATTGTGGAAGGAGAAAAGAACTGCATGAGCTTTTTAAAAACATGGGTGTGGCCTTTTCATTTAACGCCATCTTAAGCTTGTTATGTTTGAGTTTTACAATGCCATCCTTCACCTCTGCTGTGGCATCATCCAGTAGCTTTCTTTATTCACTTTCAGTTGACTCTATTGCTGGAGATCTGGCATGCAAAATTTAGATAGATCTCCAATTGAATTGTGGTTGTTCCAGCCAATCACAGCCTCACAATGTTGACTCTCCTGCTGTTTTTACCACATACAGGCTCAATGTGACTTGCTAGTTGTTGTATTTCACTGATACAAATGTCATTCCCACAGGGGTTACCTTTTCTCCTGTTTAAGTTCGTAGTTGGATATCTGGAGCCTTCAGTTCAGCATCTTTGAAATTCTGTTCAAACTTATTTTGAAATGATGGAAATATTTGAGCCAGTGTCCAAATTCATTTTAATTAATTTGACTTTCACTTCTGATGTATGCCACATTGTTTGCCTCTTGTTTGTTTTCAAATTGTAGATCTTAAGGTTACACTGTCCAGTGTCACTCTTGTGATTATCAAAGTATTCATCACCAACATGCATATTAGAGCACTTTATAAAACGGAAAATTATTTTTTTTATCTTTTTCTCTTCTCTATATAGTTGTCTGCCTGACATGTTCTTTGTATGTACCTTATTTTGTTACATTTTCTGCAAGTTTCCTCTTCAAAGCTGCATTGGTCTGGTATACATGAGTCTCTGCCACAATGGTAACATAATTTGTTTGGTCAGGTAGGTTTCTCGTCAGACGTTGCAATTTTGTTCGCAGCTGATTTCATTCTCGACTGCAACTCAACTGCTTCTCTGGCTGCTGTTTCTATTGATACATCAATTTCAACTGATCTTTTAAATGTGAGTTTAGCTTCAGTTAGGATCCATTTTTGAATGTTTTCTTGTAAGATTCCTGAAATTGAACAGACAATATTTAGACAATCTCTTCAATTCAGCCAAGTGTGCTGAAATGGACTCCCTTTCCTTATGATTCCACTCATAAAACCTAAAACATTCTGCAATTAACAATTGTTTTGGTTTTAAATGTTCCTGTGTTACATTCATATCAACAAAGCTCTTTTTTTCTGGTTTAGTTGAAGTAGACCAACTTCGAAGTAGACTGCTTGCCTGTCCACCTATTGCACTCAGTAACACTGGCATGTGTTTTTCAAAATTTGTTTAGTATACACCATCCAGTTACCGGTTGTGCAATTGAATTCATCTATCCTCTGATGTCTTTTTATTTATGATTATTATTACCTGGTACTTACTGTTTATGAAACTGTGGTTGGAACCATTGCTTGTTAACTTTGTCCATTTTCTGCTTGTTTTTTTTAAACCTCACCATTTCTGTCCCCTTCCCAAAAAAAAAACACATGCCGCACTTGTTTTTTAAAACTCAACTGTCTTTCTCGACTGCTGAAAAAAAAGTGCTGCGCTTCAACAGGTAGGTAGCCATCTCAGGTTCATTCTAAAACTACCTCGTCACCACTGTTATGTTTTGGAACTAATCTAAAGTATAACATGGAATCCTACAGGTGCTCCTGTCTGCTTAGTTTCTTTCCTTTTCTTCAGTGACATCGTGGCATGATGACATATGCCATTCATGTACTTTTTACATATATCCTGTAATAAATTATGTAAACAACAAAGAACTCTTAATCAAACAACATATTTACAATATTACTCAAACATTACTAAACTGTCATCTAGTAGTGCTTACATCCACATTGACAAAGTGCTTAGAGAGGGTGGTGAAGAAACTTATCAGCTCCTGCCTGATAGCAACTTGGATCTGCTCTGATTTGTTTACCAGTGCAACAAGTCCACAGCAGATGCAACCTTATTGGCTCTTCACTCCATTCTGGAACATCTGGGCAGCAAAGATGCTTACATGAGGATGCTCATTATTGATTAAGTTCAGCATTCAATACCATTATCCTCTCAAAACAATCAATAAGCTTCAAGACATTAGCTTAATTACCTGCTTGTGTAATTGGATTCTCAATGTTCACACTTATAGACCCCAGTCAGTTTCTCCATAATCTCCATCAGCATGGGTGCACCACAAGGCTGTGTGCTTAGTCCCCTATTCCACTCACAATACATTTATGACTGTGCGGCTAAGCACAACTCCAACACCATATTCAAGTTTGCTAACATCACCTCTGTCAAAGGCCAAATCAAAGGTGGTGACAAATCTGCATATAGGAAAGAGATTGAAAATCTGGCTCTGCAGTGTTACAAGAACAACATCTCACTCAATGTCAGCAAGACCAAGGAGCTGATCATTGACTTCAGGAGGAGGAAACCAGAAATCCATGAGCCAGTCCTCATCGAATGATCAGAGATGGAAAGGATCAGCAACTTTAAAATCTTCAGTGTTATCATTTCATAGGACCTGTCCTGGGCCCAGCATGTCAGTGCAATTACGAAGGAAGCACAACAGCAATTATAATTCCTTAGGAGTTTGCAAAGAGCTGGCTTGGCATTCAAAACTTTGACAATCTTCTATAGATGTGTAGTGCAGATTATATTGACTGGCTATGCCACAGCCTGGTATGGAAACACCATGGCCCTTGGAAAGAAAATCCTCCAAAATGTAGTGGATATGGCCCACCTATCAGAGGTAAAGTCCTCACCACCATTTAGAACATTTACATGAAATATTGTTGTAGGAAGGTAGAATCCATCATCGGGGACATACCACTCTGGGCACGCTCTCTGCTCACCGCTGCCATCAGAAAGAAAGATGCTGGAACCTCAGGACACACACCGCCAGGTCAGGAACAGGTCAGGTCCTCTACCATCAAGTTCTTGAATCAGAGGGGATAACTTCTCTTGTTCCATTATTGATATGTTCCCACAACCTATGAACTCACTTCCAAGGACTCTTCATCTCATGTTCTTGATATTTATTGCTAATTTATTTATTATTATTAATTCTTTCTTTTTGTACTTGTACTGCTTGTTGTCTTTTGCACACTGGTTGAACGCTCAAGTTAGTGAAGCCTTTCATTGATTCTGTTATGGTTATTATTCTATTATAGATTTATTGAGTATACCCACAAGTAAATAAATCTCAGGTTTGTACATGGTGACATGTATGTACTTCAATAATAAATTTATTTTGAACTTTGAACTCCGTTTTTGTTCAGTAGTTTGTGAAATTTTAGAATTTTCTACCTCTGGTGGCAGTGGATATTCAGTGGCTAAGTGTCAACACTGATATCAATAGATCCTTGGATTCCAAAGGAATCAGAGCGTGTAGAAACTGAGTGAGTAATGAGTTAAAGTTGAGAAATTATTCATTATCATATTGGAAGGCAGTCCAGAATAATGGAACTCAATTGACCTATACCCTTATTATTTGTTACGTTCTTATCTTCTGCTGACATTCCTGCTTTTGAAGATGGTCAGTCAGCATTCAGGCATTATATTGGATTATTTATGATACGATGCAGATCCAAACATCTTAGGTATAGTTTATGTTTAATTTTTATATTGTATTGTAGAGTGATGTTGAGATTTGCACTTTGTTGGACACAAATTCTTTTGTGCAGAAATATTTTAAGAATATTCATGACAATTTGAAAAAAGCAAGGTTGAACTGGCTCAGATTGTAATTCTGGAAACATTAATACCTTCATACCTCTTAAGAATAATGTAATTTGTGCCTCTCATTGTCTGATTAAGAATAGTCAGCAGATGGTCTGATTAGAGATAGTTGGCATGGTTTTATGCAGGTCAGGTCACGTCTCACAAGCCTGACTGAGTACTTTGAGGATGTGGTGAAGCTCATAGATAAAGGTAGAACAATGAAGTGGGCTGCTTTGAAGAAATCCACCAAGTGGAGGGACCAGGGGCAGTGAGGCACATGCAGTGTGCAGAGCAGACCAGTATGGTGCTGACATTATATCTTGTGTTGGGCACATGTGAGACTGGCTGAGACAAAGACGTGGCTATCTTGAGACATAGACAGCCACCAAAATTATCTCTCTATGAATTCCAGGGTCCATTGAATCCCCGGGTGGCCTGCCAGATGGGAAGAGTGACCCCACTCCAACACTCTGTAGTTCACAGTGGCAGGGACAACCAGCTGATTGGGAAGTCTCCAGCTGTACCCAGATCCAACCCTTCGGCTGCCCTCCCCTGTTTCGATTCTACAAACCACTAGAGCAACATGTGCAGGGAAGGATGGGCTCTGGACTGACGTTGTCCTCAGAAATGTCAGGAGAGAGCATTGGCCTTGGTATTCTTGAAGCCAGGACACAAGATGAGAGTGAAATTAAACTGGGTGATGAAGAGAACTCAATAGGTTTGACAGAAGTTGATTCTGTTGGCATCACAAACGTAGAAAAGGTTTTAGTGGTCTTGAGTCTGGATGTTGCAGCAAGTGGTGAAGTGCCATTTTAGCTCTGAGAATGCTTTGTCTGCTTTACTTGACCGTTGGAATTCTGCAGAGGTCTTCTTGGTGAATGCTTTTATAGGAGCCATGATAGAATTGAAGTTTATGCTGAAGCAGCGATAACAGTTTGTAAACTCCTCACCTGACCATAGATGGTTTGGGCCACTCTATGACTGCCTGAACTTTACATGGCTCCATTTGAACACTGGAAGGGGTGAGAACGTAACCCAACAGTGACACCTGTTCTTAGTGGGACTCACACTTCCCTGGCTTGGCATAAAGGTGATTCTCAAGGTGTCGTTTCTCATTCAACATGTCCTTGAGCACATTGTTGACCAGCATCTGAAAAATAGCAGGGGCACTGGCCAAACCAAATGACATCACAATGACCATTAGGGGTGTGTTGAGTATTGCTTTCCACTCATTCTCCTCTGATGCAAGCAAGGTTGTAGGCATTGTGCATTCTCTATTTTAGAGAATCTGGCTGCTTCCTAGCAAGATTCAAATACGGAGTCATGCGAGAGAAAGTGTAGCGGTTCTTCAACATAATGATGAGGAGCTGATAATCAAAGCAGGGAACAGGGCTGGTCATCGTTCTTGCTCATAAAAAAAAGATGCCGCACCTGATGGGTGGATAAATCCTAAGGTCAATGTCTCCTTGAGGTATTCTTTCAGGGTAAGAGAGGGAAAAATCCCTTGAAGAGCTAGAGCTTGCTAAGAGGTCAATGTTGCTGCTATATGGTCAGTATAGAGGCATGGTGGTGGCCACCTTCTTGCTAAAGACCTGAAGAAGGCCAGCACATTTAACTGGAACCTCAGGCAGTTCTACACTAGCAGTAGGCACAGAAGGGGATATACTGGCAGGGGCTTGAGATGGACGCTGACAGATGTACCAGCCCCACTTTTGGATTGCCGAGGGACCAATCAATCCGTGATTGTTGATTCAGATGAATCAACAAGATAGAAGGGGAGCTGTTCCCTGTGGTTGCCCTCTAGCACAAGTTGGAGGGGTGCTGTGGAAAGGTGGACCTTACTGGTATGCAGAGGCCCACCATCCAGAACCTTTATCCATATTCTCTCTCAGCTGATGAGTGGGAACTCCCCACTTTTGAGCCTGAGAAATGTCAAGGTTCTTGGCTGCCCCTGAGTCAATAAATGCCAGAAGCTCATGGGTTTGTGACCCTCACAACTGGGAAGTTGGGAGGATTACTTGCTGAGGGGAAGATGCTTGCAAAGAGAATCAACGCATTGGAATTCCACGTCTTCAGCTGGTTCCAATGGTTCTGTTTGTTATCAGAGAAGTTACACAGTAAACAACCTGAGATACTTATCTTCACAGGCATTCACGAAAAATGTTCACAGGTGAACTCGAAGAGTAAGTCATTTAGTGCCATCTGAACTCCACCCTTTACTGATGGGAATCCTCTTTTACTGGGCACTTAGGTCTTGATGCCCATAAGTGTCGTGGAGAGCCACAGTAGAGGCTGCAACCTGTTCCCCTGCACTGATCTTGTTCCTCCCATGATAGGTGCAGGTTCCCCCCCCCCCCCATTTGCATGAGGTTCTCCAATAGACGGTGTTGAGAAATGGGGTGAAGACAGGCAGTGATCTGATGAGTAGGAGGCTTGGGGAATTCTCTCTGGTCGCCACTCAGCTGTCTAATCGAAAGGTCAGATTTATGAGGTCATCTAGGCTGCCCTGTTCACCAGGCACTGCGATCTTGAGCTGACCTCTGTGCTCAACCCAGGCAGTAATCTCTTGTTCCATCCTGACTCATCTGCAAGAGTGCAGAACTTAATGAGTACTCTCCCACTCACCCTGTCCCTCAGTGGATGTCCAGATGTTGGTGGGCAGTCTCCTGCCCCTGTACTGGAAGGTCAAACATTCTCCTGAACTTGAGTTCAAGTTGTTAGAAAGGTAGAGCTGTGGGGGAGTCTTGTTCCCTTAGAGTGTTGAATAGCTGAGTGGGAGGTCATCCTAAGAGATTACCCATGTATGCAGTATACATGTATCATCACTGAACTGAACCGGCTGGGCCTTTTGCATCCATCTATGTCTCTGGAGTCCCTGCCCAGTGGAGGAATGCTTTGTTCAGGTCTAGAAGCAGCCAAGGGAATTGGGACATTTATGGCTGAGGCTGATGAAACTCCACAGAGGTGGATGCCGGTGCTGCAAGTGAGTCTGTCTGTGTTGGCGGAGAGCTGCTGTATAATTGCAGTGAGAACAATCATGGTTGCCACCTGATGCTGACTATCTGTTGTGAGTTGATGAACCATTGTTGTGAATGATGATACCTGTTCTTCCGGCTTGGACTGGGCTTGCTGCTCTGAGAGTAGTTGTTGGACTGCGAGAGCCATTTTTGGCAACCCTGCCCCCACTGACTTTATCTTCTCCCTCACCTGACCAATGTAATTCAGGTCCAGTTTGAGCTGTTCTGTCCCTGTTGGGTATATTTGGTGATTAAGACTTGCTGACAGGAGCTCAATGATGGGCCAAGTGCAGAGGGAGAGACACAGACATGGCATGAGCAGTTCACTGAGATTTAATAAGAACTGTACAGAGCCAAGGAAAATAAAGGGTAGGCCAAAAAGGCTGCAAACTAAAAGCTCAAAGTTCAAAGTAAATTTATTATCAAAGTGCATATACTGTATGTCATCACATAAAAACTTGAGATTCATTTTCTTACAGGTATACTCAGTAAATCCAAGAAGCATAATAGAATCAATGAAAAACCACAACCAACTGGATGGGCAAACAAATACAGCAAAGTGTCCAAATACAAAAGAAAAAATATAATAATGAATAAGTAAGCAATGAATATTGAGAACATGAGATGAAAAGTCCTTGAAAGTGAGTCCATATGTTGTGGGAACAGTTCAGTGATGGGATGAGTGAAGTTGAGAGGAGTTATTACCACTAGTTCATGAACCTGATAGTTGAAGAGTAGTAACTGTTCCTGAACATGGTGGTGTAGATCCTGAGGCTCCTGGACCTTCTTTATGATGGCAGCAGCAAGAAGAGAGCATGGCCTGGGTGGTGGCGGTCCCTGATGATGGATGCTGCTTTCCTGTGACAGTGCTCCTTGTAGATGTGCACAGTGGTGGGGAGGGCTTTAGCCATGATGGACTGGGTCATATCCATTACTCTTTCTGGGATTTTCTGTTCAAGGGCATTGGTGTTTCTATGCCAGGCCATAATGCAACCAGTTACTATACTTTCCACCATGTACCTATAGATGTTTAACCAAGTTTTAGATGTCATTCCAATTATTCACAAACTTCAAGGATGTAGAGGCACTGCCATGTTTTCTTTGTAATTGCACTTATGTTCTGAAACCAGGACAGATGCCTTGAAATGATGACACTGAAGACTTACAGTTACTGACCCTCTCCAAGTTCCAAGGTTGTCAAGCCGAGGAATGGCAGTGGAGACAAGCTCCCGCTACCTAAAAGTGCTCCTCAGGACATGCGCCTCAAATAGCCTCTGACAACCAAGTCCAGCTGCTGGCCTTCTTGTGTGCTTTAGCTTCTGAGCCCAGTGGAACTGTTTCTACTGACAGGAGAAGGGGCGAAGGCGGGTACTGGTGCTTTAAAACCAATGCTTCAGGTAGATGGAGCTCATCAGCCTGGGAAGACAGTCCAGAGAACAGAGAAAGCTCTGTTTTCAAACCTCCGCTGCCTTGCGGCCATACCCACTCATTGGAAAGGCTTCGGGAGTAATCCCTGAGGACAAATCTGGAGCTGGAGTCCCTAAGGCAATCCGACATTGCCTTCAACCTCATTCTGGCAACTCCTGTGATGACACTGGTGCCAATCTGTATCAGCCCTTGCCCTTGGACAAAATCGGTGGCATGGAGAGGGGAGACTCGCTACATAGGCAACTGCCAATCTTCCATACAACCTTGCCCAGGCCTGCATCCTGGAGCGAGTGCAGATCTATGGTCTCACGAGACTAACGGATACCACACACCACCTTTGATACCCCGATGATCACTGGCACTTGGACCTTTGGTTTCCTCCTCCTGAAGTCAGTAATCAGCTCTCAAAGCAACTGAAAAATAACACTGCCACTGCAGTTTAAAAGCAGTGACCTGGAACCAAGTTAATACCTCTCCTTTATAGCAACGATCTAAATTGCTAATCTTTCTAAGATAAAAAACTGGAGTGGTGTTGCTGCTGTGCTTCAATCAAGACTTGACAAGACAGAAATGAAAAGAAAAACATAATTACAAAGAAACCTTAATTTGCTGGAGTATATGCTTTCTCACGTGCTTGAGTGCTGTCTTCTTTCAGCTGCCTGCCTGTGCAAGAACACCAACTCTGTGGCAGTGTCTGTAGTTGTGACAGCACGTAGTGTATATAGATTTTAGCAAAGTTTGATAAAGTTCATTCAGAAAGTCAAGAGACATGGGATCCAGGGAACTTTGGCTTTGTGTGCATTCAGTAATGGTTTTCCCAAAGGAGGCAGAGTGGAGTTATAGATAGAATGTATTCTTCCTGATTTTCAGTGACCTGTGCCATTCTGCACACTTAGTTCTTGGACCCCTGCTCTTTGTGACTTTTATAAATGATTTGAATGACGAAGTGGAAGAGTGGGTTAGAAAGTTTGCAGATGGCACAAAAGTTCGTGGGGTTGTTGACAGCGTAGAAGGTTGTCGTAGGTTAAAATTCACAGGATGCAAAGCTGGGCAGAAAAGTGGCAGGTAGAGTTCAACCCAGAAAAGTACAAAATTATTCACTTTGAATATTTGAATTTGAAAGAAGAATACAGGGTTAATGGCAGGATTCTTAAAAATGTGGAAAAACAGAAGAATCTATGAACAACTACATCCACAGATACCTCAAATTTGCTGTGCAAGTTGATAGAGTTGTTAAGAAGGTGAATACTATGTTGGCCTTTAGTTAGTAGTTTGAATTTAAGAACTGCGAGGTAATGTTGAAGAGCCATATAACTGGTTAGACACACACTTGGAGTATTGTATTCAGTTTTGGTCATCTCATTATAGAAAATATATGAAAGCTTTAGAGAGGGTGCAGAAGAGGTTTATCAAGATATTGCCTGGATAGAGAGCATGTTTTATGAGGATAGGTAAAATGAGCTAGGGATCTTTGCAGCAAAGGAGGAGGAGAGGTGACTTGACAGAAGTGTACAAGATGATAAGAGGCATAGATTAAGTAGACTGCCAGAGACTTTTTCCCGGGTTGAAGGTGGGCGTAATTTTAAGGTGATATAAAATATAGTTATATATATTTATTTTTAAATTATTTTATTAAATATAAATATAATATAATATAAAATATAAAAATAAAATATGTTTTATTAAAATATATTTAATATTTTAAGGTGATATAAAATGATAAAAGTATAGCGGGGGGGATGTCAGAAGTAAGCTTTTATACAGAGCTGTAGGTATATGGAATTGATTGTCAGGGATGATGGTAAAAGCAGATATATTAGGGACACTAGATACTCTTAGATAGGCACATGGATGATAGAAAATGGAAGGCCATGTAGAAAGGAAGGGTTAGATTGATCTTAGAGTTGGGTAAAGGGTCAGCACAACATCGTGGGCAGAAGGGCTGTAATGTTCTATGGTCTCACATAAACTCTATCCACCAGGGCTATTTTCCACTCATTATTAACAGCCTCATAAATTCTATGGGGGGGGGGGGGGTGGTGAGCATCATGAGCCTCACCGAACACATCTCACTTCCCTCAATTGACTACAGGATGCTGACTGAATAGGAGCCTTCTTGAACAAAACATTAAAGTATTAATGTGCTGCTGCTTTTTCCATTATCTTTGTGTGATCCCATTTTGATTCGGTAAACTGCTGAGAGTTGATGTCAAAAGATCTCTTCTTTCTAGCGTAATCTTGAAATCCAAGATAGAAAATGATTCTTTATATAAATCAATTATTTTAAAAGCTGTGTGACTAATTTACTGGACATTTCTCACCGCATATTAATAGGAAGTTGAAACTCTCTTTTTTTTCTAGGAAAATTATGTTGCTACAGCAAGTACAGAGACCCAGACTGTCATAAATGTTTTCAGTGTGCCTTATACCAGAAATGTCTTGGAATTAAATGTTCAGCTTATTGTTACTCTTTGTAAATTAAACAAGCGCACATGAAATATTGGGTCTACACTGTAGCGGAGATACTTGGTGTATTTTTATATGGATTGTAGATTTGGTGTAAAGAAGAATGTTCTGCAGAGCAGCCAGTGATAGGTCATAAAATAGACAAGTCCTGAGGTCCAGAATCCATGTAATCAAAGCATCTGAACATGATCTCCTGCTGTGTTGCCTGTGAATAATCTGAACAGTGCAGTAAAATGCCCTTATTATTTCATTAGTAACACACAAAAAGACTGCAGTAACTCAGTAGAATCCATAGAGGGAAGTGGACAGTTGGTTTCAATGGATGCCCATTTCCCTCTACAGATGTGGTCTGAGCTGTTGAGTTTCTCCAGATTTTTTTGGGTGTTGCTTCAGATTCCAGCATCTTCTGTATCTTGTGTCCCCACCTTTTACCAGTTCTGGTTTTAAAGTACCAATGAACACCAGAAAATGTTAATGATGGCTGAAGAGACTGAAGTTAATTTGCCTTTCACCCTTTTGTTTGCCCCTGTTTTTTTTTGTCAGTGTGTGTTATTCTGTCAGTCTTTCATTGAGTTTTATTGCAGCTCCTTCTACTCGGCTGCTGTCGAGTGCCGCGCGCCCTGTAATCCCGCGAGATCTCAGTTTGGTTGTCTGGATGCCGCAGACCAAGCAAGGATCGTAGTCCAGAAGTTTCTGGAATTTGATATTTTGTAGGAACCCTGTGAAATGTTTTAGTTTACATTATGTTTGTGATGAAATTATCAAAAACGAGAATTGATAACGTTGCCAGCAGTTACAGGATTTGCATTCAATATTCAGTCATCTAAACATACACCCTTCAGGGACAAAGAAAGAAACAGTGAGCACTGGGAATTAATCTAAAGTGAATTGATAGTGAGATAAATATACGGGCAGAAAATGCATTGGTTAAGGAGAAATGTGGACTTAAAGATAGAAATTAAAAAATGCCTCAAAATCCGATTGCATGAATATGTGATGTGGTAAATATGTGCTAAATTAGCACTGATACCAAATCAAAAGCTATCAAAAATAATTGTATAATTGAGATCCCCTTGTTTTATAAAGTGCTGGTATGATATGAAAGCTTGAAGAGATGTTAAAATGAGTGGTGCGAGTATGCGAAGATATGATCAAGGGAGATGGAGGAGTGTTTACAGGACGCAGTGGACTAGACCATATTCAGGAATTCAGCTTTGGTTACTGACTTCATCAAATAGCTATATTTTATATGAACTTTGAGGAGATTTGGATTGGCATCAAAAACTCAAGCAAATTTCTACAGATGTACCGTGGAGATGGTGGTCAGATAGCGATGCATTTGGATGCTGAGGCCTCTTGGGGATGAAACAAAATTGTTTTTTTATTTCTTTGTTAAATGCCGTTTTTACAATTCTGGACTTCAAGAACTTCGGGTACTACAGGTATACCCCATCAGCAAACAGATCATTGGTGGAGATGTTGGAATGGGTGCAGGCTGTGTCGCTGCCTGCTACAGGAAGCCATCAAAGTCCTTGGAGTTGGGGTGTGAAGGTGGCGTGAGGTGTAACTATGGGTGATTGTTTTAGACATTTCTCTTGCGGTTGCAACACCCTGTTGGACATTGTTAATTAAAGATGCTTCAGATCTCTTTCTCTTGTTTGGTGGGGTAACAGATGGTGAGGCAGCTGCATGGCCTCAGTTGTAGAGAGGACTAGGCCTCAAGCGGTGGGCTTGCCTGTTAGTACAGTCCAGGAGAGGAGACACTGGAGGCAGTGTAGTGTGGCAGCGGTAGGGGCTTGCCTCTCCCATCAGTGCTGCCCTCCAGTATTAGATTGGTGGAATGAATAGAGTGCATTTGCGCACTGCTGGGAACAGCACCATCAATTTGTGGGATATGTTGCTTAGGGACACGGTCTATACAGTAACATAGAAACATAGAAAAAAACATAGAAAAACTAAGGCGCAATACAGGCCCTTCAGCCCACAATGCTGTACCGAACATGTATTTACTTTAGAAATTACCTAGGGTTACCCATAGCTCTCTATTTTTCTAAGCTCCATGTACAATGTCCTTTTTTTGCTCAAGGAACTTGGTCTATACAGACTATAGTTCTCGCTGGCTACTTCGAACATGCTGCGTATGTTTTGCAGGGGAATGCTGTTTTGTTCAACTGTATTCATGTAAAGCTGAATGATATTTAAACATTTGAATTTGAGAGTGTTCTGACTAGTGGCATCATCGTCTGGTATGGCGGAGTCCCTGCACAGGATCAGAACAAAAAATCTGCAGAGGGTTGTAGAAGCATCCAGCTCCATCATGAGCACTAGCCTCCCCACCTTTGAGGACATCTTCAAAAAGTGATGCCTCAAGAATGCAGCATCTATCTTTAAGGACACTCACCATCCATAACAGGCCCTCTATTGTCTACCATCAAGGAGAAGGTACAGGAGCCTGAAGACACAGACTCAATGTTTTAGTGACCACTTCTTCCTCTCCATCGTCATATTTCTGAACCTATGAACACTACCTCACTACTTTGCTCTGTTTTTGCACCACTCATTTAGTTTTAATATTTCTCAATGTAACCTATAGTAGTTTTGATATATTGTACACTGCTGTCACAAAACCAAAACAAAACATGTGTCTGCACCATTAAAGTACTTTCTTCATGGTGATAGCCTCGTGTAAAAAGGGTGCTGACAGAAACCAGAAGTGAGGAGAATACAGTATCAACTGAACATGGATTACCTCCAACTAAACAGAAGTGGTTAAAACTGCAATTGCAAAGGTCTGGTATTGTGAGTAAACCAAAGGGCCCAAGGAACGAGCTGGAGGAAGACCCAGACAGAACTGTGAATGATCCCAGTGTACTGTAGTTTGCTGTAATTTCCATATATATTCAGTTGAAACAGTTCCATTAAAATATATATTCAGCTGAAACAGTGCCTTTTATATTAGCAAATATAAAAATTATGTCACTGCAATGTCCCTATGAATCACAGATTTCATGGTTTTCACCCTGACAAACTCCTTGTTAAGCTGTGTGTTAAAATTAAAGGTTGTAAATCACATTTTTAAAAAAATCTGGTTGTTGTCATTGAGTAAAAGAAATACACACTTTGTGCATCAGTATTATGGGGAATAATTTCAATGTTGGGGAAAAGGGCATTGCGTTCAACACAATTACACAAAGGGTAGGATTTTCCAAACAAATATGTACAAACACTGCAACATGTTCCTAAATTCATGTGTTACTTATTCTAAATGTCTAAAAAATGGGCTCAAATATCTTATCCTGTACCTAGGAGAAAGGAAGAGGTAAATGGAAGATTATGAAAAGCAATTTAAAAAAGATAAATTTAAAAGAGATTTATGTATTAACTGTAAGCATGAGTCTGTGCATTTCAATGTTGCCTTCCTCTCCAAGGCAAAGTTTCTTGTCAGGATCATAAATCATTTCAGTAACATAAAATACGAATTCTAAATAGCCGCAGTGAAAATCCTTTGGACTCACAATGCAAATCACCGATTTCTTGAAGCTGACAGGAAGGCTGCTATTCAGCTTTAATGTAGAATAATAGAAAAGTGGCAAAAAAATCTAAAAATTGCATTGATTTAACTCTCAAGAATGCAATGTACATTGCTGAACCAGAATATTCAATGAAATAATTTTTGTTTAACACTGTGAAAAACCACTATCTGTCTCCCCTCCTCAAAAATAGTAGTTTCTCCTGTCTACCTAACAAAATTCAGGACAGGAGGCACCCTTGCTGAAATTACTTCCACACATACCTTCTACTCCCAAAAGCATCTTAGAAAAAAAATGGTTGATCATTTCCAGGAGCAACGGAAAATGACAATAGACAATAGGTGCAGAAGTAGAAGAGTGGAGAAGAGAGTCAGACTTAACAGCAGTACGTCCTGCAGTGATCTACCCTTGAGCTGTTGCTCATAAAGATGCTTTCAACATCTGTAGCTGGCACAGAATGGCCTAGTATTAAACACATCTAGTTTTCTTTGTTTTAGATCAATGCTTGCTCATTTGCAATCTGTTGTTATTATTTTAGGGTGGTGGGGTGGAGATAAATCATTACCAAAGGAGCTTTGAGGTGTTCCTTCCTTCTGCAAGACTACAGGTCACCCGTGGGCAAGATGTAGCACCTGCTTAGCCCTTGATCAGGGTCACATTGAAGCCATGGGAGCAGGTGGTGGATGGTCAGATGAGCTACTGGTGCATATCCCAAGTCCTGGTTACGCGACCATGACACCAGGCAGACAATCTCTGAAGAGCATTGATAATGGCTGGGGTTACCAGTCTTGTAAAGACACTGTCCAGAAGAAGGCAATGGCAAACCAATTCCGTAGAAAAAAATTGCCAAGAAGAATCATGGTCATCCAACCATAATCAACCACAGTATACGACAAGGCACATAATGATGATGATTGTATTATTATTTCAAGGAAAGATTTTGTTTAATTAGATCAGTTCCTGAGGTTGTGGTTGAAGATTTTGCTCCACGTCAGTAACATAATCTCACAGGAATGTCCAGAAATCCTTTGTAAGTGAATAACACAAAATACAAATAGCTTCACCATTCTGCTCTGAAATTCAATTTATTGAGGTTGTTTATTCATTATGCACCATGTCGCATGACGTGGGCAATCATGGTCTTTCCGTGACCGTGATTGTTCTTGGCAAATTTTCCTGCAGAAATGGTTTGCCATTGCCTTCATCTGGGCAGTGTCTTTACAAGATGGGTGACCTCTAGCCATTATCAATACTTGTCTGCCTGGTGTCAGTGGTCACATAACCAGGACTTGTGATGTGCTCCAGCTGCACATACGACCATCCATCATCTGCTTCCATGGCTTCATGTGACCCTAAATAAGGGGGCTAAGCAGGTACTGCACTTTGCTCAAGGATAACTTGCAGGCTAGCTAAGGGAAGGACTGCCTTACACCTCCTTTGATAGTGACGTATCTCCACCCTGCTTAGCCTTTATTAATATCAATGGTATACATTTACAGAATATAATGATGACAGACCCTTGTGGGAGTTATATACAGAACCCCAAACAGTAGTAAGGATGTGGTCCACAAATTACAGTGGGAAGTAGAAAATGCATGCTAAAAAGACAACATTACTATAGTCATGGGGGACTCCAATATGCAGGAAGATATGGAAAATTAGATTGGTGCTGGATCACAAGGGGGGAATTCCTAGAATGTCTACAAGATCAGCTATTCTAGATGGAGTGTTATGCAATGAACAGGAATTGGCTAAAGACCTTAAGATAAAGGAACCCTCAGGTAAAGTAGACACTCAGGTTCTGTCGGCCGTGTAAGTGTAGGGGAGACAATCTCTGGCCCCACCAAATGTGTGAGATTGAGGTGTGGGCTCATCCGAAACTCCCCGTTTGGGTGGATGCTGTGTGATTCATTACTCTGTTACACCATACACAATTAAATGATTTAGCTTTATAATTCTTAATTTGACTTAAGGTTAGTAAAGAAGAAGTTTAAAAAAAAGGGGCAATTTTAATGGAACAGTCTAATGTGCACAAGTTGGAGCTCAGGGTTTCCCCTTCACCGATCTTCCTTCACATCGGATCATGGCCCTGCTACAGCTCGAGCACTATGAGCTCTCCACTCTGGCGTCTTCTCCCTTCACCTCCTGCCAAACAAAGACTCAGATCACTCTGGTGTCAGGCACGTGGCACGAAGCGCACTCCCTTCATTGGTCAGCTCACATTACAAAACACCTACTGTCTCTAATCATAACCCAAAGACTGCGTCTACAGAAAGACCATTACACTAGCAGTGAAACCTTTCCCAGGGTGTTACACTCTCTTCCCAACAAAATTAGTCATGTCCTCATGACATTGAGATAATTTGCCACCCCTTCAGACAAAGCAGAAAGTCCAAACCAAGTGTAAATGTCAGTGACATAGCTCACCACGGCGATAGGTGCCAGTCTGTTCCCCAAGTGTTACCTAGGCCAGCCTATCGGGTGGTCTCCTGATTCTATGAAACTTCCGTACCCTGTCATCTATTTCTTCAGGTTCAGACACTCCTAGGGATACCTCTGGTCTACCTGGCGAGGCCTCCCCTGGTCTATCACTCGTGCCCTCAGGCAACTCAGACCCCTCTGCCACTTGGTTGAGTACCACCTCATCCCTTTCAGGATCCTGCTGAAACCCGGTCTGTCCAAAGATAGCCCTCCAGTTACACCTGACTCAGCATGATAAGGGTTGGGAATCTCTTCCTCAGTTAGCAGGGAGTTAGCAAAAGGCAGCGTATACCACAGCCCCATTTCCTCATCCTCCGAGTCGGTATCCCGTTCAGGGACAGGGGCCGATCTAACCTCTCCTGCTCTTGGTCCTTCAGTTGCTCTGCATCATCGCAGAGTCCTCTCATGAGGTGTAGGCTCCAGGTCGGGCTCTGGGTCAACTCACATCTCTTGTCCCAGAGGCAGAAGGTGATTCCAATAGAGAATCTTGACAGGCCCATTCCCATCCTCTGGTTTCACCCAGAAAACAGGTATGTTTGGCATCTGACTCTCCACTACCTAGGGTGTAGTCGCCCAGCAGTCGGTCAACTTATGCTTCCCAATTAGCCCCAAATTCCTTATGAGGACTCAATCTCCCAGCATCTGTTGGGAGAACCTAACCTCTTGATCATACCTCCTCTTATTTCCTTGATTCTGCTTGGCAGCCGTGATCTCAGCTAATTCATAAGCCTTTTTCAGCTCCCTTTCATATCAGACACATACTTCAGATAAGTGAAGAGAATACGTACACGACGCTGGAAGAATTCTGAAGAAGGGTCTCGGCCTGAAACGTTGGCTACTCTTTTCTCACGGATGCTGCCTGACCTGCTGAGTTCTTCCAGGGTCGTGTAAATATTCTTTGATGCACAGCATCTGCAGTTGGATTTTTGTGTTTTACTTCAGATAAGTCTTTGGTGGTCGGCCTTCCTCGCCAGTCCCAAAGCAAAGGTCAATGGGCAACCTGGCCTTGCGCCCAAACATCAGATAATATGGTGAGTACCTAGTAGATTCATTCCGTGTATAGTTGTAGCAGTGGACGAGATGTCTAATAAGTTGACTCCACTTGTTCTTCTTGCTGATTCCCAAGGTTCTGAGCATGTCTAGCAAGGGCCAATAAAGCCTCTTAGGCTGAGGATGAGGTGTAGTCCTCGACTTCTCAACTCCAAGCATGCTTAGTAATTTGTGTATGAGTCTACTCTTGAAATCCCATCCCTGATCACTATGTATCCACCTGGGGAGTCCATAATAAATGAAATACTTCTCCCAAAACACTTTGGCCATTGTGGACACCCTCTGGTCCTTGGTAGGGCAAGCCTGCCCATATCTGGTGATGACTAAGACATTTGCCATGTTGCTGGCATCTGTCTCTATTGACAAGAAATCCATACACAACAGGTCAAGGGGCCCCGTACTTTGCAAATGGGACAATGAAGCGGCCTTCATAGGCAGCATCTTCCTCCATATGTATCAAATGCATGACCTCCAGTACTCTTCGACCTCTGGGCTCATTCGGGGCCAGTAGAACTGAATTCTGAGCAATCCATAGTTCTTTTCCACCCCCAAATGTCCAGAATCATCATGAAGTGACTTGATCACAATCTTCCGCTACTTCTCAGGCAGAACCAGCTGAGAACATTGAGGGCACTCTGGAGGTGATGTGACCTGGTATAGGATCTGGTTCCTCAATTCCAACCAGGGCCATTCTCTCAGTAATGAAGGCACCACAGTGTGTTTTGCCTTCTCCGCTTGGGCCACGTCTCCCTTTTTGACCGCAAATGGTACTGGTGCCTGGGTCATCTCACTGAGCAGCAGCCACTTCCCCAGGACTCAATTCCGATAACTGGTTTGTCTTCAGAGCAGTCAGGCTACAGTAAACTTGTGGAATGGCACCATCTGAAGCTCCTGATTGATCAACTGTTCTATCCTGTCCTTGCCTTCCTTCTGCCTTCACCATGATGGAAAACTAGCACATGGCTTTCACTTCTGGGGCAGGAATGCTCTCCCACTCTTTGTTCCTGTCCAGCCTTTTATTCACACATCGGGACAAAGCATCAGCATCAACGTTCCTACTTCCCGGCTGGTACTTTAGGCTGAAATCATAGGCAGACAACAGTGCCAACCACCGATGGCCTGTGGCTTCCAATTTCACCAAGGTCAGGCTATAAGTTAGGGGATTGTTGTCCGTCGTCACCTTAAACTCACCACCAAAGAGGTCATCACTCAACTTATCCACCACTGCCCATTTCGATGCCAGAAACTCCAACTTGTGCGTGGGATAGTTTATCTCAGAGTGCTCTGGCAGACAAACACAACAGGTCTCAACCCGGTGCCCTGATCCTGATACAGGACACCCGCTAAGCCCTCTCTGCTGGCATTCGTATGCAGTACATGGGCTAAGATCTCTTTATTCTCCTCTTCTTTCGTCCTTCTCTTCCCCAAGGGAGGGTAATCACACAGAAGCTGATTTAAAAGGTGACTCACGTTCATGTACCCCTTCACGAACCTCCGGTCATAACCACAGAACCCAAGGAATGAGCACAAAGCCCTCAAAGTCCTGGGCCTTGACCATGTGGTCTCCAACTCAATCTTAGACAGATCGTAGCTACTCCATTCTGTTAGACTATGTACCCAATATAGTTGACAGATGTCTTGCAGAATTGGCACATGTCGAGGGAAAGTTTTAACCCTTCAACTTTCAGGCAGCCCAGCACCTTCAGTAGCCTCACTTCATGTTCTCCAAACACAATGAGGTCATCCAGATACACCAATACCTCAGGCAAGTTCATATCCTCCACCGTCTTCTCCATGACGTGTTGGAAGGTCGCAGGAGCTGCAGATATGCCCTAGTGCATCCTTTCGAACTGGAAGAATCCCAGTAGACATATAAGTGCGGTCTTCTCTTCATTGGCCTCACTCATGGGGATCTGGTAATATCCATCCTTGAAGTCCAGCACACTGAACCACTTCGTACCTCTCAGACAGGCCAGGGTGTCTTCGATCCTCAGGCCATATCTAGTCAGAGACAGTATGCCTATTCAGAGTCCTATAGTCCACGCACATCCATACATTCCCATACTTCTTCCTGGCCACTCCTATTGGGGACACACAGGGGCTTCTGGACTCAGTGATGATCCCAGCTTTCTTCAACTTTCACAAATGCTGCTGAATATCTTCCATCTCTGCAGGAGCCAGTCTCTGCGACTTTTCTCTGAACAGGTTGTCCACAGTCTCCCAGATACTGTGGCAAACGCTCTTGAAACAACCCAAGTCAAACTCATCAGTACAAAAGACACCTTCCAGTTTCAACATCTTCTCTATCAAACTCCTCTTCCAACCTGCAGGCACTGGGGAGTTCCCAAAGTTGAATGACTCAGCTGTCAACTTTTACCCCCTAGTTTTTCCCTAGCTGTCTTACAGGGACTCTAGACATTACCGTCACCGGGAAAAGATGCACCAGAGTATCCCCCGCTTGAAGGTGACCTCCCTCTATGTCCTGTTCTTGATAATCACTGCCAACCAAGGACTTCTGCAGCTTGGGCCTCACCAGTACCACCGCAGGTATGCCCGACTCCTCTTCATGGTCTTCCAGTGCATACACCAAGAGGTTTCGACCTCAGGCATTCTGGGAAATTTGGGGCTTTCCATCACTCACATTACTTCCCCAGGCTGTAACATGATTGGCTTTGACTGGGTGAACTACACAGTCACTCGTTTAAGCTCATTATCTAGTCCAGTGTGATCACGTACTTCCTGAAAAGCAGCTCGAAACATTGGGTGAACAGACAATGTCTTCAGAAAACTTTCTCCAGCTCTCTTCTTGCAGGTTTGCACGAGCCTCCTCACAGTAGGAGTGTTGGTCCCCACAAGAATTGAAGTGTCGCTCTTCTCAACAGGGTCTGGGCAAACCAGTGTTAATGTATCAAGGACCTCAGCCATTCCCACATCTGCCTCTGAAAACTCTAGCTTTACTAACAAATAGCCATCATACAGATAATCCCCTGCACTAAGACCCCAGATCTCAAGTGCACTGTATGCTAAATGCGTTAAATACTGATTGCAAAATGAACGGTACACCAAAGTGACCTGTGACCCTGTGTCAAGTATGACTTTAGTATAAATGCTCTTTATCTGTAGCGATGCATTGGAGCTTGGCCTCACTAAGCCTTCAGGAATTGGGTTTTTGCTTTATGGTGTTCCTTGATATATTGCTGGGAATGTGCTATCCCCGTGACGCCACACTGTCCCCTCACTGGGTCTCTTTTAAATTTTCCCGATGTCTCTCTCTACTTAAGTACTGGGGGGCTCGCTCTTCGAGGTGCTTCCTGTCGTTCACGCTCCTGCCTGAATTGTCCCTCTTCACCATAGTTATAACAGACAATACTGGACCCTCCCCTTCTCATTGGACCCAGCTGTTAGCAGCCCTCCGCATAGTCTGTCCCCTATCAGCTCCATAACATGGGGGAGCCACACCAGCTGGTAACAACCGGGACCCCGGGTGGGGCTATATGTGGTCACTTCAACACAGGGGGCTACTACCAAGGACGATACCCTCCGACACATTCTCCTGCTCTCGTACCTCTCTGATCAGCTTAACAAATGAAGGAGGTGGTGCCTCTTACAAGGCAGTCGGAGGCCCTGAGCGACCAGGTTCTGGGACTAGGTGCCTTTTGCTATCTGGTCCATTCTTAACTGATCCACCTCAACCGTCTAAATGACCCTCTACACCATAAGCAATTTAGCTGCCTCTCTAGCTGAAAGATGTCAGCAGAAAGCTTCTCCCCCTCCTCCTTATCCATGTTGTGAAACCCCATCATGAGCTCCATTGGGCTTCCCGTCGCACCAAACACCTTTTCTAGTGTTTGCACGAAGGCTGCAGAAGTGGCAAGGGGGGTTCTGTGCCTTTATGGCACTCACTACATCAGCAGCCCGATTGCTCAAACTTTCAAACAATCTCTGTCGCTTTACATCATCAGAGCATGGCCACTCATCTAACAACTGAGAGGTCTGCTCTGCCCAAGTCTCATACTCCTCTTCCCCATTAGGGGTGGGCTGGGACTTTGAACCTGGGCATGTTTCCGTTTACTCCCCAACGCAGTAAGGGCTGATACTAACTCAGACTTCTCACTCTTCACTGGAGGGCTCTTTAGACCACTCCTTCACCTTGCTCTACAGAAATGCGAGATCTCTGTCTTTGAAGTGTACGCCCCCCAGCTACGGGAGACTCGAATTGCGATTCAGCCTGCTTCCCTACACTCTTCTCCTCCTGGAAAGTATGGACAGTCCACTGCCCACCCCTTTCCTGGGGTCCCAGTAGTACCAGGCAGTTCCGCTGCCATTATGTCAGCACGAGTCTAAACTAAAACAAAGTCTGTGCCCGCCATTTTATCAAACCTCCGCCCCACAATGGTAACATTGCCTACAGCTTTAACAGTACTTAAAATACGAATTAACAATTCATCAAGAATACAAATGTCTACCCCACTGAACACGCACCCCCCCCCCATTCATTACTGGATTCGTTATGGATTCACAACACCACTCGACCCTATTGACCCTAACAGGATCTATACCATCATATCGCAATCACTTTACTGGACAATAGTTTAGCACAGACTTAAACACACAACCCACTGAGTCGATGCTCAGGGCAATCACACAGCATCAACTGAAATCTATCCTGGACAATACCCCAACAATTGCAACCCACATGTTCTGTTGTCTGCTTAAGTGTAGGGAAGACAATCTCTGGCCCTGCCAAACATGTGAGATTGAGGTGTAGGCTCACCTGAAACCCCCTGTTTGGGTAGATGCTGCGTGATTTGTTACCCTGTCACAAATCAGTATCATGAAATAACAGACAGTATATCATACTGAATTAAACAATTTATCTTTATAATTCTTAATTTGACTAAAGGGTTAGTAAAGAAAAAGGAAAAAAAAAAGAAAAGGGCCCATCTTAATGAAACAATCTAATGTGCACAAGTTGGAGCTCACGGTTTCCCTTTTGCCGATCCTCCTTCGGTCTCCCCAGCCGTCATCAGATCATGGCACCACTCCAGGTCAAGTATTATGACTTCTCCACTCTGGCGTCTTCTCCCTTCACCTTCCGCAGTACAAAGACCCAGATTGCACAGCATGAAACACACTCCCTTCATTGGATGACACACCTTCTAAAGCACCCGTTATCTCTAACCATAACCCAAACACTGCTTCTACAGAAAGACCATTACATTAACAGTACAACCTTTCCTGAGGTGTCACAATATTATTATTGAACTCACCCTGAAATTTGAGAAGAAGCTAAAGTCAGATGTATCCGTATTACAGTGGAGTAAAGAGAATTACAGAGGCATGAGAGAGGAGTTGACCGAAGTTGATTGGAAAATGACACGGGCAGGATGACAGCAGAGCAGCAATGGCTGGAATTTCTGGAAGCAATACAGAAGGCACAGGATGTATACATGCCAAAGAAGAAGACAAGATGACATAACTGTGGCTGACAAGAGAAGTCAAAGCCACCATAAAAGCCAAAGAGAGGGCATATAATAGAGTGAAAATTAGTGGGAAGTTAAAGGTTCAAGGTGCTTTTAAAAACCAACAGAATGCAACTAAAAATGTCATTAAGAAGGAAAAGATGGAAAACCAAAGCTAGCCAATAGTATTAAAGAGGATAACAAAAGTTTCTTCAGAGACAAAGAGTGGATATCAGTCATTGGAAAACAGTGCTGGAGAGGTAGTAATAGAGAACAAGGAAATGGTGGCCAAACAGAATTAGTATTTTGCATCAGTCTTCACTGTGGAAGGCTCTAGCAGTATGCCAGAAGTTTGAGAGGGTCAGAGTGCAGAAATGTGAGAGGTTGCCATTACTAGGGAGAAGATTCTTGGGAAACTGAAAGTACTGAAGTCACCTGGGCCAAATGGTTTACAACTAAGTGTTCTGATTATGGAGGCATTAGAAATGATCTTTCATGAATCACTAGATTCTGGAATGGTTCCAGAAGATGGAAAATTGCAAGTGTCAATCTGCAAGAAGGGAGAGAGGCAGAAGAAAGAAAATTATAGGCTAGATATTGGAGTCAATTGTTGAAGATGTGGTTTTGAGGTAGTAGGAGACACATGATAAAATGGTGCATAGTCTGCATTGTTACCTCATGAAAAATTCTTGCCTGATAAACCTATTGGAATTCTTTGAGAAATAACAAGCAGGATAAACAAAAAAGAATTAGTTGATGTTATTTACTTGGATTTTCAGAAGGTCTTTGACAAGATGCCTCACATAAGGCTGCTTAACAAGTTAAGATCCCATGGTATTTCAGGAAATTGTCTAGCATAGATAAAGTAGTGGCTGATTGGCAGGAAGCAGAAAGAGGAAATAAAGAGGACCTTTTCTAGTTGGCTGCTGGTGACTAGTGGTGTTCCACAGGGGTTTGTGTTGGGACTGCTTTTTTTTGTGTTATTTGTTAATGATTTTTATGACAGAATTGATGGCTTCGTGCAAAGTTTGTGAACGATACAAAAATACTTGGAGGGGCAGGTAGTATTGAGGAGACAGATTAGGAGAATGGGCAAAGTAGTGGAAGATGGACTATAGTGTTAGAAAGTGTGTGGTAAGGCATTTCATCAAGAAATAAAAGGGTAATCTAGTTTCTAAAATACAAAATTTCAAAAATCTGAGGCTCAAACTGACCTGGGAAACTTTTGGAGGATTCCCTGAAGGTTAATTTGGAAATTGAGTCTGTGCTGAGGAAGGCAAATGCAATGTTAGCATTCATTTCAAGAGGAGTGCGATATAAAAGCAAGGATTTGATGTTGAGGTTTTATAAAGCACTAGTGAGGCATCACTTGGAGTACCGTGCATAATTTGGATCCCTTACCTGAGAAAGGATGTGCTAACACTGGAGAAGGTTACACAGGAGTTCACAAAAATGATTGCAGGATTGAACAGTTTGTCATATGAGGAGTGTTTGATGGTCTTGGGCTTATATTCACTAGAACTCAGAAGAATGAGGGGTGAACTAATTGAAACCTATCAAATGTTGAAAGGCCTTGAATGAATGGATATGGAAAGGATGTTCCCTGGAGGGATAGGAATTTCTTTACCCGGGGGTGGTGAAAATGCAGAATTAATTGCCACAGGTGACTGTGAAGGCCAAGTTTTTATGTAGACTTAAGGCAGACATTGACAGATTTTTGATTGGTTGGGACATGAAGGGATATGAGGAGAAATCAGGACATTAATTCTGAGAGGAAAAATGGATCACCCATGATGAAATGGTGGAGCAGACTCGATAGGCCACATGGCCTAATTCTGCTCCTATAACATTTGACAAGTTTCTACACGGTAGGCTTATTCAGCAAGTCAGAAGGCATGGAATCCAGGGAAGTTTGGCCAGGTGGATTCAGAATTGGCTTGCCCGCAGAAAGCAGAGGGTCGTGGTGGAGGGAGTACATTTGGATTGGAGAGTTGTGACTAGTGGTGTCCCACAAGGATCTTTTCTGGGACCTCTACTTTTTGTGATTTTTACTAATGACCTGGATGTGGGGGTAGAAGGGTAGGTTGGCAAGTTTGGTGGTGTTGTGGATAGTGTAGAGGATTGTCAAAGATTGCAGAGAGACATTGATAGGATGCAGAAGTGGGCTGGGAAGTGGTAGATGGAGTTCAGTCCGGAGAAGTGTGAGGTTGTACACTTTGGAAGGACAAACTCCAAGGCAGTGTACAAAGTAAATGGCTGAATACTTGGTAGTGTGGAGGAGCAGAGGGATCTAGGGGTGTCCACAGATCCCTGAAAGTTGCCTCACAGGTAGATAGGGTAGTTAAGAAACGTTATGGGGTGTTAGCTTTCATAAGCCAAGGGATAGAGTTTAAAAGTCGCGAGGTAATGATGCAGCTCTATAAAACTCTGGTTAGACAACACTTGGAGTACTGTGTCCAGTTCTGGTTGCCTCACTATAGGAAGTATGTGGACACATTGGAAAGGGTACAGAGGAGATTTACCAGGTTGATGCCTAGTTTAGAGAGTATGCATTATGATTAGAGATTAAGGGAGCTAGGGCTTTACTCTTTGGAGCGAAGGAGGATGAGAGGAGACATGATAGAGGTGTACAAGATATTAAGAGGAATAGACAGAGTGGACAGCCAGCACCTCTTCCCCAGGACACCACTGCTCAGTACAAGAGGACATGGCTTTAAGGTAAGGGGAGGGAAGTTCAAGGGGGATTTTAGAAATAGGTTTTTCACTCAGAGAGTGGTTAGTGCGTGAAATACGCTGCCTGAGTCAGTGGTGGAGGCAGGTACACTAGTGAAATTTAAGATACTACTAGACAGGTGTATGGAGCAATTTAAGGTGGGGGGTTATAATGGGAGGCAGGGTTTAAGGGTTGGCACAACATTGTGGGTTGAAGGGCCTGTACTGTGCTGTACTATTCTATGTTCTATGTTCTATATCTTATTGTCTTACGGCTTTACGCTTCCCCGCCAGGGATCCCCCACAAGATTCAGATTCAGTTTATTGTCATTTAGAAACCACAAATGCAATGCAGTTAAAAAATGAGACAACATTCCTCCAGAATGATATCACAAAAGCAATTGACAAAACAGACTACACCAGAAAATCCACATAACGTTTGGCAATCCCCGATCCAGAGTCCGGAGAGGCTGCTGCATTTTAATATTGCACTACCATCTTATCATGTTCCCCGGAAAGGAGCTCCAAATCCACCAGACAAACAAGACCAAAAACTAAAGCTACAAGACCTGTACAAAACCACATAATTACAACATATAGTTACAACAGTGCAAACAGTAGCATAATTGATAAAAAACAGACAATGGGCACAGTGAAAATAGTCCAAAGATGTTAAAGGACTATAAGTTCAAAAGAAATCACCACACAGTTTCCACAAGTCCCTAGGGTCCCAACAGACTCGCCATCCCACACTGGCAGCAGAAGGGAATACCCCCACTATGGACTTCCATGGCGCTGCCGGACTCAGTCTCGCAGACGCAGCACACACCGACAACGACCTGACCGCAGCGGACTCCGAGTCCGTCGAACCTCCGAGCCGACGACCATCCCCTCCGGCACAGCTTGTCCAAGCACCATCCTCTGCCGAGCGTATTAACACAGTCCCGCCAACGACCATCGGCAACGCGACCCCGAGGACTGGGGGCTTGTTCTTCCCAGCAGAATCCCGGACCTCACAGCAGCAGCAGCAACGAAGTAGGTGTTCCTGGAGATTTCCCGATGTTCCTCCGTGCTCCCACGTCCGTTTTCAATCGATTATGATTGCGCAAGGCACCCCACTTCACAAATAACAGATAATCAGTTCTAGAGTGGCCGCTGCAAGCTGCGTCGCGCCATCATCTTGGATCTTCAAGCCCAAGGTGGTTTCATTATTACAATATTTTTCAGGGAAGCTGTAAGGATGTCTTTGAAATATTATTCTGAATATTACTTGCTGTGATGGAACTTAGAGAAGAGTTTTTCCTTAAAGGTTAAGAGTCAGACATGCCTACGCTTAGTCATCAATTTAATAAAAGTCCTGATTTTGAGCTGTGAAAGAATGTGAATGTTGGTTCTCCTATCCTGCAAATGATTTGGAGGATTCTGCAGAAACAATGTTGGTGATACTTCTCATTGGAGAACAATCACCCAGTAACCTGGTCCTATCTCCAATGCATTCTAAAAGGCCAAGATCACTGCTTCTCAGGAGACCTTAAGCATGGAGCTGGGTGTGAGACTTTCACCTATAAATTCTGCTATTTGAAGCCTATGATATTCATTTGGTGGACTTTGTCATCGATTCCTCAGTCAATGAGTACACCAGCTTCAGAAGTTAATCTTCAAACCATCATTAATTCTTTCATCAAAGAGTCTATGAAGTTAAAACTTCCCAAAACAACTGGAAAATAAAAGTCCAATCTGTCTACACCACAGAACATTACTCTGGTATTCATGTCCTATGACAACATCCTAATGACTTAGCTGACTCAGGAGGCTTCTTTCAGAGACTATTCCCATTGAGAGGGAATGATTTTCTAGACATTTAAAATCCCTATGAAGTATTAAGTGCAATAAAAGTTATTTATTTAACTTATGGTATAATGGCTTTAGAGACAAAACTGCTGTCTAATCCAAATTGCTCTCATGAGGATCATAATAAGTTCTCCTTTTGAACAACTGAAATCAATCCAACATGACTATGAAGAGGATGTTGGGATATACATACTGGACAAATGTTTTTGGCACATACAGTGCCTATAAAAAGTATTCACCCCCTCTGGAGATTTTCATGTTTTATTGTTTGACAACATTGAATCACAATGCGTTTAATTTGCCATTTATGACACTGATCAGCAGAAAAAGAGTCTCCATCTCAAAGTGAAAACAAATCTCTTTATTATAAATATGAAACACAAAATAATTGAGGTTACCTCAATAAATATATTTAAGACAAAGTTCAATAGGTTTTTGCATAGTAGGGAAATTAAAGGTTATAGGGAAAAGACAGGTGGGTAGAGATGAGTCCATGGCCAGATCTGCCACGATCTTATTGAATGGTAGAGTAGGTTTGACAGGCCAAATGGCCTAGTCTTCTTCCTATTTCTTATGTTCTTATGTTCAATTGATCGTAATAAAAGCACACCAAGGTCCCACTGATGGTGAGTCAATATTGTGGCAAAAACTACACCACAAAGTCAAAAGAACACGCCAAGTAACTCCTTGAAATGGCTATTGAAAAGAAACAAAAAATGTGAAGGACCTATTCTCATGCAACAGTCTAATGTGCAAACTTTGGCACTTACTGTGTCATCCATTTGTTCCTGTTGTCCTCCGAGCATAACTGACCCTCGGACCCTCACTCCTTAGTCCACTCCACCCAGCGGTCAAGCAACTCCCTCCATTCGTGTCCTCTCTCTTCATCTCTCCCTGACAAAAGACCACGAAAATCCCTCTTCCAGACCCACAAGAAAGAACAACACTCCTCTCATTGGCTAACATACTTTGCAAAGTCCCTGTTATCCCCAGTCATAACCCAAACATTGCTGCTACAGAGAAACCATTACCTTAGCCTTAGCAGTGAATCCTTACAGAGATGCCATTACATTAGCAGTGAACTCTTACATCATGTTGCATAAAGAAGAATGGGGAAAAGTTGTAGTATCCAGATGTGCAAAGCTGATAAAGACCTATCTGCACAGAGTCAAGTGCATCTACTAAGTACTGAATTGAAGAGGGTGAATACTGAAGGAATGAATTTTTTTTGTTTTATATTTGTAATTAATTTACATCTCTTTGTAGAAGTCTGTTTTCACTTTGACACAAGAGTTCTATTTTCTGTTGACCAGTGTCAAAAAAGGCAAATTAAATCCACTGTGATCCAATGTTATAAAACAATAAACCATAAAAACTTCCCAGGGGGATGAATACTTTTTATAGGCACTGTATCTGGGGAGCCTAAGACGTTTGCACAGTGCTGTAGTCATTTTATGTATTTCACTGTACTGCTGTTGCCAAGAAGTAACCCAATTTCATGACAAATTTGAGTGATTATAAACTTAATTTTGATATGGGTCTCTATTGTGAACTGAGCATGGAAAAGGGCAAGGGAGAGGGGAGGGAGCAGGAAACACCAGAGAGGCATTCTGTAATCATAAGAAAATCAATTGTTAGGAATCAAACGACCTTGCATTGTGTCTCAGGGCTGGATGTGTTGGCACCAACACCCTCCTTGCCCATGATAGTCCTTCCCTGCCGCCTCTACCACATCCCTCCTGCAGCACTCCATCCTCACTATTCCCATCATACTTTGCTCCTGTCAGATTTACAAACTTGCTTTTCACTCCATGTTGACATAATAATGTACAAAAGTCGTAGGCACCCTAGCCATTAGTATGTGCCTAAGACTTTTGCACAATACTGTGAATGATAGACAGGAAGAAGGTACTTTGTATAAATTGCTGTGTAGATTGGTACAACATTGTGGGACAATTGCCTCTTCTAAATCTACGTTCTGTCTCTTAAACCTTCTTTCATAAAAAGTTCAGTTTGGAATTCCAGAATTTTACCCCAACAGCAAAGAGGGCAAGGCAGTATGCTTATAAGACATTTGGAATATTACATACAAGAAGCCTGCAAATCAGACTTCTATGCACCTACTGCCCTTGGCCGTAAAGGTTATGAGTTTTGGAGTTGTTGTCAGGATTGTCAAGATATGAAACTGCAATCTGTTTTGTATATGGTTTGCAATAAAGTAATGAATCGTTAGTGTTGGAAAAAGTGAGTATGCTGGGTGGACTACCAATCAAGTACTATGAATGAGGACAAGCTCTTTAATCAGGGTAGTTCTTATCCAGGAAGGCATTTAGCAGTCAATCTCACTTCTAATTTGTCTCGTAAATGGGGAAAAGGTTTAGGGGAAAGTCAGAATATGGGTGACTCTTATCACAGCGCCTGGCCTCTGATCTTACAATATTATTAAGGCCGGTCACATTAACTTTGCCCGTCAATGGTGACTCCCATGATGTTGAGGGCAAGAACTTCATGTGGATTGGACATATTCATTGCCTGGATCTTGCCTGACCTGAATTTGACCTGGTACTTCTCCTCCTAAACTTTGCTGAGGTGTTGCCATGTTCACTCAGGCACCACAGTTTCTAAGGAGTTACACATGGGATTGAACAAAGCAGGCATTCCCTTCTCTGACTTAATAATGAGAGGTTGGTCATTCATTATCAAAGCTGCTGAAAGCGCTTGATCTGAGGATACTGCCCTGAGAAAGCCCGTCAGTGGAAATGCTTAACTCGTACAGTCACAACCAGTTATTTTTATGTGAAATATGACTGTCACCGGTAGCTCCTTGTGTCTGCAGCCCATTGTGTCCCAATCATCATCATTCCATCTTCATCTTCAGGGCTCTGACTTTCCTTCTCTTAACCAATCTCTACTTGAAACAGACCCTTTGGTCCATCTAGCCTATAACAAATGTAAACAGTACATTTACATTAATCCTACACTAACTTTTTTCATTCTTCCCACATTCCTGTCAAATTCACCCCACCCCCAGGATCTGCCTCTCTTCTACATACTAGAGGATAAATTACAGTGGCCAATTAATCCACTGCACAATTATCTTTGATGTGGAAGAGCAACTGACCAAAGGGAGAACTTGCAAACTCCACACAGACAGGATAGGGTGGTGTTCAGGAACTATCTCGGACCACTGGAACTGTAAGATGGCAGCTCTGCATAGTCTGTCACTGTACAGTTCTGCAATGGAAATTAACTTTTGGATTATAAGGGTTTCAATTATTTATCGAGCAAGCAGATTTCCTATACAGAGGTCTGGTAACAATCTCTGTAGACTAATATATTAAAAAATACAAACCCGACTTGTCAAGTGCCATGACACATTGACATTGTGTAAGAGGTGGGCTTGTCCTTATATTGACTTGATGCAGATCTCCTTGAGGCAAAAGGGGAATATACTGATGTGTTACTTGTTTTCCGATCTCTCATTATTTGATGAAAATATTTGATGTAATCTGAAGAGTGGTGAATTGAAATTGACTGCGTCCTTGTAATTGACTGATTTTCTCTCCTTTTATATATTGTGCAGCATTAATGGACAGTTTCAGATGTGGGAGATTCAAGATTATTTATGTCATTTAGGTTTAAATCTATCATATTAATTATTTATGTTTCAACCTTCATTTGGCAAGAGAATTGGACTGTCTTATAAGCATCTTCAATAAATCCTCTCAGACCCAGTTTTGTGCATGTGTCACCAGTGAATCCAGAAGCAGAACAATTAACAATATCAATATGATTCTAGTTTGGTAAAAAGTGAAAGACACATATATTACTTACTATACGTTTGTGGCATGTAATAATTTCTGGTGGTAATATAGCAGTGAATGAAATTATTAATTGGATCAATAATGTGTTCACTACAAAATTACTTTCCACTAATCACAAATGCCACAATTACTTCATCTAGTCTCCAAGGGCTGCAACAATGTTCATTCTTTCTACAGCAGTGCCCAGTCCATGCCCCTACATCAGGCCTTCTCTGTGACTGATTCCATTATCTTTGCCCCTTCGATTGAATCCATTAGTTTTGATGAGCAAAGGTCATAGACTTCTCCACCATGAGAAACAACTTCCCTACATTGAGCCTGACAAGCCTTTTAAGAATTTTGATTAAATCTCTCAAGTAATAAATGCTAGGGAATTCATTCCCAGTGTATATGATCTCTCTTCATATAAACAAACCCATATCCACTTTTTCACCCTTATTTATTCTGTCACATTCTCAGTGACCTTCAGCATAATAGTTAAATATAACTTCCTTTTCATAAGGCCATGTTGATTTTGTTCGGTCCTGTTATGATTTTCAAGGTATTTAGTTATTACATGCAACACGACATATCATGTTGAAAGTGTACAGATAAAATTTACAAGATCTGAGTTGTAAGGAAAGATTGAAAATATTCAGTTATTTTGAGTAAAGACTATTCCTTCGAACATAGAAGACTGAGAGGAGATTTGATAGAGGTATACAAAATTGTGAGGGGTATCGAGAGGGTAAATGCAAGCAGGCTTTTTCCACTGAGGTTGGGGGGCGGCTGCAACCATAGGTCATGGGTTAAGGGTGAAAGGTGAAAAGTTTAAAGGGAACATGAGGGGAAACTTGTTCGTTCAGAGGGTCGTGAGAATGTGGAATGAGCTGCCAGCGCAAGTTATTCACTCAGAGTGTTTAAATGGTTCAGGCGGGACTAAACAGGCCACAAGGCCTGTTACTGAGCTGTGATTTTCTATGACTTTATCAATTTCATCCACTTGCAGCTCATTGCTCATTTTTCAAAGGGACAGTCATCCACCAATTTCAGCTCATCATCCTATTAAAAACAAGATTAATTTTCCAGACGTCTACTATCAATGATCATGATTGATTTCTAATAGCTGATTATTTAAATAGCACAACTGGACTGATCCCTTGGTCAGTTACTGACTGGGACTTTCTGAATTATGCAAAATGCAACATTCAACACGCTGGATATGCTCACTGATGAGGTTACTATGGTTTGGAAATTAGACTCTGTAATATTATAAAACAAATGTTTAATGCATTTAGTGCTTCAACTGAGGCATTGGCACATTTATTTTAAATAAATTAACATTATCATCAAAATAATGAAGGTATTAAATACGAATATGTTGAGCTGTTTAATGTCCATGTACGAATGCTTAATTTCTAGGTTATATATCCCCAGAGTACCAACATCCATCTACAATATTAAACAGTTCACACAGGGTCTATGTAGTGCAGATAAGGCAAGTTTAAACACTGTCCCTTTGTTTGCAGAGCATTGGATAAAACTCATCAAACTGATGGAAGTAACCCTTTCCTCAGCATGTTGAATGGTTCTGGGCAGACTCTATTTGACTCCGAGTGGATGACATACTAGCAGAATTAAACTGCGTATTAAATTTCTGCTAAAAATCATTTTCTTTAAAATATAATGATTGGCCGGAGTGGGAGATGGAAATGGAAACAAGGCACTGGAGGAGGTTACACTGGGGGTTTACTATCTGAGAGCCATACAAGGTATCTTTTCCTTGATGATGGAGGGAATGTTCGCAACCCTCCCAGTATGACCTCCTGTATATCAGTGAGACCCGACATAGATTAGGAATCTGTTCCACTGAGCACCTTCGCTCCATCCACCACAAAAGTTGGGATCTCCCTGTGGCCACCCATTTCAATTCTACTTCTCATTCCCATTCCGACATGTCAGTTCGTGCCCTGCTCCATTGCCACTATGAGGCCACACTCAGGTTGGAGGAGCAACATGTTATATTCCATCTGGGTAGCCTCCAACCTGGTGGCATGAACATTGACTTCTCGAACTTCTGGTAATTGACCCCCTTCACCTCCTCCACCATTCCCCATGCTTGTCTCTCTCTCACGTCTTCTCTTCTTACCTACCCATCATCTCCCTTTGGTGCTGCTCCTCTTCCCTTTCTTGCATGGTCTTCTGTCCTGCCCTATCAGATTTCCCCTTCTCCAGCCCTTTATCTCTTATAGCAATTCACTTCCCAACTTGTTACTTCACCCCTCCCTCTCTTCCCGTTTCACCTATCACCCACCACCTTGTACTTCCTCTTCTCCTTATTCTGACCTCTTTCCCTTTCCAGTCCTAATGAAGGGTCTTGGCCTGAAACATCAACTGTTTATTCCCATCCATAGAAGCTGCTTGTCCTACTGATTTCCTCCAGCACACTGTATGTATGACCCTCATCAAATGTTTGTTACTTTCAGTAAATGTGGATAAGGTACAACCTAGGAATTTTGATCCCTCTCCAAAATGGATCTAAAACAATTGATGCAATTATTGAAATGTTCGATTTCAGTCTGATTTTCTATTCACGTTGTGATTGATGTCAAGGTGATGGTACAACCCTCGTGCACCTTGCCCAGCTGTCTCAGCCTCAGTCTCCTGCCTTCTCTCCCTTTCCCTTCAAGCCCTGACTAATCAAGAATCTATCAACCTCTGCCTTAAATATACCCAATGAATTGATCTCCACAACTGCCTGTGGCAAAAAAGTCCACAGATCCACCACTCATGGGCTAATTTCTCAATGCACAAACAGTCACATGCAATCCTACTGTAACCCCCTGGGTCGCCTCAGGCTCGCTCAGCTCGTTCCGTCTAGGGGGAGCAGCCTTCGGCCCCGCCAAACTGGGTAATCAGCTGGTGTGGATGCTGCGTGATGTCCCCGCCTCGCCCAAAAACAGACAGTACACCATAAGCGATTAAATGAGTACAATTTATAAAGGTTACTATAACTAAGTGATTAATAACGATACAGTATATATGAAGAGAAAATTAAAGAAAAGGCACCAAACTTATCAAAGTCCAAACCACTTCGTGCACAGCCGTTGGAGCTCAATTACTGAAGTCTTCTGGCCACCATTCGATCCCCTCCGAACTCCTCGACTCGCAGCTCAGGACCCTCCGAACTCCTCGACTCTCCAAACAGCTCAGGACCCTCCAAGTGGTCAACCAAGCACATCTAGCTTCATCCCCCCCCACTCCTCCTCGGAGAATCTCCCGGCCTCGGACCCCCCTTTGGGGTCCGGTCCTCACCCAGCTTAGAGCATTGCGTCCTCTCTCTCGACGCCCTCGCGCCGATCTGCCCAAAAGCCCGTCAACAAAAGCTTACAGACTCAGAAGAAAGAACATTAATCCCCATTTGGTTTACAAAGGAATACCATTCTCGTTATCAGTAAATTATCATTCCTGCTAGTTAACAAAAGGAAACCCTTTCCCAACAGTAACAAAGAAAAAAAAAAGAAACCCCCTTTACACACTTCCTCCACCAAATAAAAGTCATGTCCTCATGACTACTAAATAACTCGCCACCTTTCCTGCCGACACACCGTAACCCAAGCACAAACAGTGACATCACGCCCTGTTCCTCAGGCGCTACTTAGGCCAACTATCTGGGAGTTCCCTAACCCTTCTGAGGCCTCCGTACCCCCTCACCTAAACGCTTCAGGCTCGGACACAACTGGGGATACCTTGGGCCCACTACCAACTCCTCTCTCAACCTCTCACTCATGCCCCACACTGCACACAGCTAACCCTCCCCGCTACACCTGACTCAATAGGAGAAGGGCCAAAGGTCTCTTCCTCAATCGAGGGAAAGTCAGCAAAAGGCAGCATGTACCACACATCCAGCACATCATCCATCGAATCTGTATTCTTCCTCACTTCTGTGATCGGTAGCTGCTGTTTGATCTTCTCCAAACGGAAACCCGTGGCCTGCACTGCTCCCGCAGTCTCTTCAGCCTCCTGTTCAGTATTCACTGCACTTCTCTCCAGCTTTTTCTTCCTCATGACTTCTTCCAGATCAACTTTCAGGTTTTGCACTTCATTTGAACTGTCGATGGTCATCTTCAGGTTCCCTTCAAGCTTCCGCTTCTCTCTTCTGAGATTCGTCTGTAATTTCTTCACCTCCGCAAACTCCCCTCTCCAGGTTCTCAGTTTGCTATTACCCTCAGTCAGACAACTTTCTTCATTCTCTCCAACTTGTAAGTCTTCCGAATGGTTCCAGATCACTTTCTCCAGTCTCTCCGTCTTCATTTCAAACTTGATTCCGTAGAGACAGTCACTCACGAGCTGCGACCTTCACCAGCCCTGGCACGTGTCCCGAAAACACTTTAACTCGGTAGTTCTCAGCCACTCCTGCAACGACCTCACTTCATATTCTCCTGAGGCAAATCCAAACACCAAGAGATCATCCACATACACCAAAACTCCAAACGCCTCCACATCCCCTATGGTCTTCCACCTGCCCAGCAGGAAGGTTGCAAGGGCTCCAGATATGCCCTGTGGCATCTTTTCAGACCTGAAGACTCCTAGGAAATTTATAACGGCCGTCTTCTTGTCGGCCCCACTCATCGGGATCTGGCAACATCCACTCCTCAGATCCAGCACCTTAAACCATTTTGCACCACTCAGACAGGCCATCACCTCTCCGGCCCTCAGGGCCATATTCTGGTCACTGACAGTGCGCCTCTTCAACGCAATACAATCCACACACACGCTGCCTACGGCTTCAGGGGCCAGTCGCCGCAATCTCTCTCTCTCCGAGGTGTCTTCAGCAGTCAACTCCGCTCCCTCGTGGTATTTCGCAGCGTCCACTAAGAGGGTCTCACCCTCAGATACTTCCCTGAGGCCGTACCGCCACTGGCTCTTGTTTGAATTCGGTATCAGCCCAATGCTGCTACACACGTCCACACAAGCAGCTTGAAACTCTGGGTGCATCGACAATGCCTCCAAACAGCGCTCACCCGCCTCCTCCAGGCAGGCCCCCAAGCACACCAGCAGGATATTGGTTCTCTCTAGAACAGAAACGCTGCCCGTCTCAACAGGGTCTGGACACATCAGCATTAATGATTCCTGAACCTCAGTCTCCTCCACATTTGCCTCCAAGAACTCCATTTTCACTGACCAACAACCGTCATCTGGATAATCACCGGCACTGGTACCCCGAATCTCCAGTGTCCTCAATGTCTTCAAGGGTAAATGCTTCCAATAACGGTTATGAAACAAACTGTACAGCAACTTAACCGGCGCCCCGGTGCCGAGGATGGCTTTAACTTGACTTCCATCCATCCGTAACAACACCTGTGCGCATGGCCCCTCTAAGCCTTCAGGAATAGAGTCTGTTCCTTTCGGGAGTTCCTTGGTACATTGCTGGGAACGTGCTCCCCCAGAGACCCCAAGCCGTTCCCCCACTGGGCCTCCTCTAAGTTTCCCGACACCTCTCGAATCAACGGAACAACTGATCCCCTTGACAGATCCCCTTGGCACCTCAAGCAATTTATCTGCCCCCCTAGGCAAAAAGGGATACCCTAAAAACTTCCCACCAATCTCCTGCCACGGATATGATAAGCCCCCCAGCTGCGGCATTTGACTTCCAGTCGAACCACACGCATTTTCCCACACTTTCCCAGAACTGGCAGCGGTCACTTCGAGGTAATTGCGCCCGACAGTTCTAACAAAGTCACCAGCCCGCCTACTCAAACTTTCAACCCGTCCCTGTCTCTTTTCCTCAGCCAAGCACTGCCACTCACCCAACAACTGAGGGGTCCGCTCCGCCCACGCCTCCGCCCCTTTAGGGCTGGACGTTATTCCAACAACCGGGCGGAGCTCACCACTGCTGAAACATCCCAACCTGTCACTCCTCACTCTTCAAACAGTACAGACAGCCCATGGTCCCACCACCATTTCGTCAGCACTAGTCGGAACTCGAACAACGACCTCCAGGCTAGCAACAGCAGCCACCCCACCCAACACACACGTAGCGATAACCAGCAATCACACACCCACAAAGGCACACCAGCTCTTCGCCGCAGACACAATTTAAAGAGGGTGATCACACAGCTTCCACAGAAATCAATCCCGGACGAGCACCTCACAATGTAACCCCCTGGGTCGCCTCAGGCTCGCTCAGGTCATTCTGTCTAGGGGGAGCAGCCTTCGGCCCCGCCAAACTGGGTAATCAGCTGGTGTGGATGCTGTGTGATGTCCCCGCCTCGCCCAAAAACAGACAGTACACCATAAGCGATTAAATGAGTACAATTTATAAAGGTTACTATAACTAAGTGATTAATAACGATACAGTATATATGAAGAGAAAATTAAAGAAAAGGCACCAAACTTATCAAAGTCCAAACCACTTCGTGCACAGCCGTTGGAGCTCAATTACTGAAGTCTTCTGGCCACCATTCGATCCCCTCCGAACTCCTCGACTCGCAGCTCAGGACCCTCCGAACTCCTCGACTCTCCAAACAGCTCAGGACCCTCCGAGTGGTCAACCAAGCACATCTAGCTTCATTCCCCCCTCTCCTCCTCGGAGAATCTCCCGGCCTCGGACCCCCCTTTGGGGTCCGGTCCTCGCCCAGCTTAGAGCATTGCGTCCTCTCTCTCGACGACCTCGCGCCGATCTGCCCCAAAGCCCGTCAACAAAAGCTTACAGACTCAGAAGAAAGAACATTAATCCCCATTTGGTTTACAAAGGAATACCATTCTCATTATCAGTAAATTATCATTCCTGCTAGTTAACAAAAGGAAACCCTTTCCCAACAGTAACAAAGAAAAAAAAACCCTTTACACTACCATTTCCTCAGTTAACTTCCTTTCCCTCTTGACTCTCTTTCAATTTTGCTAACACTCTTATATCATCCCAACAATCATTTAATCCAAGGTCAGTTAATTGAATCCAAGTAAATGGGATACTTCTCTCCCGAGCTCAGAAACAAATGCTTGAGTGTGGTTAAGTATTGAGCTGTGAACTGGGATTTTCTCAAAATCATCAAGGTTACTGTTTTAGCTAATAATTTGATATAAACACAGCAATCATTATTACACACAAGAGATATTAATTTATAATGCTGCCTGACCTAACTGCCAAAGATATTCCTTTCCCACTGGACGATGTCGGCTGCCTAACAGAGCCACTTTTGATATGATTGAGATGTGTTCACTTTGCAGTTATGATAAGGAACTTTGGAGGGCGAAGTTCAAATAATTGATAAAATTGAAATGAATTTAAGTGATTTTATTTCTTATATCTTTCAGATATGTGAGTAGTAAAAATCTTAACGTTACATCTCTGTCGAAATGTGCACTGGCCAATCATAGTAATTTATAATAATTTACAATAAATAGAACAGCCAATGTAACATAGAAACACACTCAAATCAGCGTGAGTTCATCAGTCTGATGGCCTGGTGGAAGAAGCTGTCCCAGAGCCTGTTGGTCCTGGCTTTTATGCTGTGGTATTGCATCTCGAGTGGTAGCAGTTGGAATAGATTATGGTTGGGGTGACTCGAGTCCCCAATGATTTACACACCTGTCTTTGTAAATGTCCTGAATCATAGGAAATTCACAACTACAGATGCGCTGGGCTGTGTACACCACTCTCTGCAGAATCCTGTGATTAAGGGAGGTACATTTCCCATACCAGACAGTGATGCAGCCAGTCAGGATGCTCTCAATTGTGCCCTGTAGAAAATTCTTACGATTTGGGGGCCCATACCAAACTTACTCAACCGACTGAAGTGAAAGAGGCACTGTTGTGCCTTTTTCACCACACAGCCTGTATGTACAGATCACGTGAGGTCCTCGGTGATGTGGATGCTGAGGAACTTAAACTTGTTTACCTTCTCAATCCCAGATCCATTGATGTCAATAAGGGTTAGCCCGTCTCCATTCCTCCTGTAGTCCACAACCAGCTTCTTTGTTTTTGCGACATTGAGGGAGAGGTTGTTTCCTTGACACATCTGTGTCAGAGAGATGACTTCTTCCCTGAAGGCCACCTCGTTATTGTTTGAGATTAGGCCTATCAATGTAGTGTTGTTGGCAAATTTGATTAGCAGATTAGAGCCGTGGGTGGCGACACAGTCACGAATATACATGGAGTAAAGGAGGGCACAGTACACAGCCCTGAGGGGCTCCTGTGTTGAGAGTCAGAGAGTTGGAAATGAGGGAGCCCACTCTTACCACCTGCTGGCAATCTGACAGGAAATCTAGGATCCAGCTACACAGAGCAGGGTCAAGGCCGAGGTCTCTGAGCTTCTTGTTGAGCCTGGATGAAACTATGGTGTTGAATGCTGAATTGTATTCCAAGAACAGCATTCTCACAAAAGCATCCTTCTCCAGATGTGTAAGGATGGTATGTAGAGCAGTGCCTATTGTGTTGTCTGTCAATCGGTTGTGTCACTAAGCGAATTGTAGGGGGTCCAGTGTGGGTGGTAGCAAGCTGCAATCTTTCACCAGCCTCTCAGAGCATTTGCTTATTATTGAGGTGAGTGCGACAGGACGCCAGTTGTTCAGGCTCTTTTTTGGTCCAGGGACAATGGCAGATAATTTGAAGTAGGAACACTCTACACTGGGGGAATGAGAGATTAAAAATGTCTGTAAGCACACCTGCCGGTTGTGCTGCGCACATCCTGAGTACTCGCCCAGGGATGTCACCTGGTCCCACAGCCTTGCGACCATCCACACGTTGGAAACATCCATGTACATCAGCCTCAGAGATGACCAGGAATGCAGGTTGAAGTAGTGGCTTTCCTTGGAGGCTCAGAGTTAGCGACATCGAACCGAGCGTAAGAGCACACCGTGTGACGAAGAATGATATTTTAATATATCTCCTGCTGATAGTTACTGAATCACTGGAAAAATGCCCATGAAACCCTATGCTGCTGGTTACCAGTTTATATCTAGAAGCATTATCGTCCTGAACTGGCAGATGATCAATTTTATCAGCAGTATTGTGGCTTGTAGTTCAGTAGGGATGGATCAGAACAGGATGCAGGATTTCAGCACATGTCATATGCATTAATTTGACAAATTTAGTACTTGTCAATCATTCAATCATCAGCTGTTCAGAGTAGAATAATCCTTTAGTAGGGAAAGATTCCTTCGATGCAGACTCCTGAAATTTTACTGGCGGTTTGGGTACTTCATAGACAATCAACAAGCTTAAACAATAGTGTAGTGTTTATAATGGTGCTTTACAGCACCAGTGACCCGGGTTCAATTCCCGATACTGTACTTTCTCTTCATGCATGTGTGGGTTTCCTCTGGGTGCTCCGGTTTCCTCCAACCAAAAAAAAAGACTTATGGATCAATAGGTTAATTGGTTACCGGAAATTGTCGTGTGAATGGGCTAGGGTTAAAACGGACGTTGCTCGGCAGTGTGGCTTGAAGGTCTGAAAGGGCCCATTCCACGTTGAATCTCAAAAAGTAAATACGTACCTAAACACATAAACTGATGTCACTGCACATCACAGATAATGTGTGTAACCATACACTAAACCAGGGACTGAATGCTGCCCCACAGGAACTAACCAGATTACCACAGTACTGATTGGTAATAATAACAATCGTCAGTCCGGATGAGGAGTCTTGGCATGAAATATCGAGTGTTCATTCATTTCCATAGATGCTACCTGACCTGCTGAGCCCCTCCAGTGTTTTGTGAGTGTAGCTCTGGATTTCCAGGATCTGCAGGATTTCTCATGCTAATGAAAGTAATAACCTTATTTATATAGCACCTTACATACATTAAGTTGTAGGCTCAAAGTGTTTTATGTACATAAATCAAGTCATAAAAATATGAGACAAAATTAAAAATCATAAGTCAAGATAAACATTAGATAGAATAAATTTAATCAAATATACCAAATGATATAAATATAATCAACAGCAACAGGCATTAAGTAGTCCTAGAAGTAAGCCAAATTTAAAAGGTATGTTTTTAGGAGAGATTTTAAATGTTTCAGAGTATTAGCCTGGCGTATCTCAATCAACAGAGTATTCCAGATCTTTGGTGCATAAGAGCAAAAGGCCACATCACCAGTTCTTATATGCCTGACTCTAGGAACACTAAGCAAAGCCGTATTTGTGAATCTATGATTATGATTAGGGATGTAAGGGGATAGACACTCCAAAATAAATTGAGGAATTCAATTGTTCAGAGCATTACATGCAATTAGGAGTATTTTTAAAGGTCACAGGCGGTCAGCGTGCTAATGCCAAAACCAGTGATCAGATTTTCTTATTTTGATTAAGTTTCCTGCTGCTGCATTTTGAACAAGCTGCAGCTGATTTATATCTCTCTTAGGCAGTCCTGACACAAATGCACTACAGTAGTCCAATCGGCTGAAAACAAAAGTGTGTATCAATTTTTCCGCATCTTCAGATGTTTTCTCAAAGTGACTGAACAGATTACCACTGTAGCAAATGATGGGCTGATCTCACCTCCATGGTAGCACCGTGGTTAGCACTAATGCTTTACAGTACCAGCGACCCCGGTTCAATTCCCACCACTGCCTGCAAGAAGTTTGTACGTTCTCCCCGTGACCACATGGGTTTCCTCCAGGTGCTCTGGTTTCCTCCCACAGTCCAAAGAAGTTCCAGTTGGTAGGTTAATTGGGGTTGTTGGGCAGCACAGCTCGAAGGGCTAGAAGGGCCTATTTCACACTGTATAAACAAGCAAACAAAAAATAAATCAATAGATAAGTAAATAAATAAATAACCCAAAGGTTAACCACATTACCATAGCACCAAGCCAAGGATTGAGCACAACACAGAACATGGACATGGACTGACCATGGACTAAACATGGTCTCGAAACCATTGGCTGTCTAAATGACCACAACAGCTAACCAATCATTAACTTTTTTTCAACCAGATCATGGAGACCAAAAGAGAGTCTGGCTTTACCTGATTACTTACCAAACGATTGCCAATAGATGTTACAGGGATAGGTACTTATCTATTTAAAAGCTAAGTTAATAACCTGGATGATGGGACCACCTGAATGCTGCAACCAAGATAGTTAAAGAGACGAAGGTAGCCGGGTTATGAGAAGGACCCTACAAGGCTGAAAACAGATATGGAAAGGTTAACTGGAGGAGCTTTTTGGATGGAATCTAATCTAAAGTGAGGATATCTACTTTAGAAGGAAACATGAAAAAAATAGCAAATCATTACTTCAACAGAGTGAAACTATAAAATGTATGCCAAAAGGATCAAGGGACCTTGTGCAGATGCACCACAAAAAAAGCTTGCATGTATAGCAAGCAATAATGGAAGCTGATTCCTTGGCCTTTATTGTGTATGAAATAAAAAAGAAAGTGAAGTAGTTTGAATTAAGTTTTACAGGATATTGTGGAGTTTTGGTCGTCATATTTAAAGAATTAAATTTTTGTAGCACAGGCAATACAGAGAAGGTTGACTGGGTTGATTCCTGGGCTGAAGACATTGATGTATGAAGAACAATTGAATAGTCTGAATCAATATTTTTTGAAGTCTAGAAATCCAAGATGTGATCTTATTGAAAAATACAAGCTTAGATCATAAGAAATAGGAACAGAATTAGGCCATTTGGCCAATAAGTCTGTTCCGACATTCCATCATGGCTTGTTTATTAACGCTCTCAACCGTTTTCTCCTACCTTCTTCCCAAAATATTTGATACCCTGACTGATCAAAAACCTATCAAACTCTGCTTTAAATATACTCAGTGACTTGAACTCCACAGCTGCCTGTGGCATTGAATTCCACAGATTCACTACCCTCTGGCTAAAGAACTTCCTCCTCATCTCTGTCCTAAAGGGATGTCCCTCTATTCTGAGGCTATGCCCTTTGGTCCTAGATGCATCAGCTGTAGGAAACATTATCTCCATCTCCACTCTATCTAGATCTTTCAATATTCAATAAGTTTCAATGACATCCCCCCTCATTCTTCTAAACTCCAGCAAGTACTGGGCTCTAGCCATCAAACGCTCCTCAAATGTTAACCCTTTCATAGCCGTAATCACTCTCGTGAACCTCCTCTGGAGCCTTTCCAATTGCAGCACATCTTGTCTTAGATAAAAGGCTCAAAACTGCTCATAGTGCATGACCATACACTTCCTGACACTGCTCCATCTGCTTTTTTTTTGCCAATTCTCCTAATCTGTCTGAGTCCTTTTGCAGATTGTGTCTTTAACACTACCTGCCCCTCCAAGTATCTTCGTATCGTCTGTAAACTTGGCACAATGCTATCAATTCTGTCGTCCAAATCATTGACATATAGTGTGAAAAGAAACGGTCCCAATACTGATCCCTGCTGAACAACACTAGTCAGTGACAGGCAACCAGAAAAGGCCCCATTTATTCCCATTCTTGTCCTCCTGCTATTCAGACCATGATATTCTATCCATACTCGCACCTTTCCAGAAATACCACATGTTCTTTTCTTGTTAAGGAACCACCTGGTCAAAGACTTTCTGAAAATACAGGTAAGCAATATCCACTGACTTTCTTGTATCTGTCTCGCTTGCTATTTCCTCAAAGAATTCCAAGAGATTTGACAGGGCTAACTTGGGCCTATTTTATCAATTGCCTGCAAGTACCCTGAAATCTCATCCTTAATAATGGACTCTAATATCTTCCCAACCACTGAAGTCAGGCTAACTGGCCTACAATTTCCTTTCTTTTGCCTCCTTCCTTTCTTAAATAGTGCAGTGACATTTGTGATTTTCCAGTCCCCACGACCCAGACCATTCCAGGATCCAGTGATTCTTGAAAGATCATTACTAATGCCTCCATAATCTCTTGAGCTACCTCTTTCAGAACCCCCAGTGTGTTGTCCATCTTGTCCAGGTGACTTATTTACTTTTAACCTTTCAGCTTCCTAAGCATCTTTCCTTAGTAATAGCAACTACATTTGCTTCTACCCCCAGCACTCTTGAATTTCTATCATACAGCTAGTGCCTTCCACAGTGAAGATTGAAACAAAATACCTATTATGTTCATCTGCCATTTATTAGTCCTCCAGTATTACCTTTCCAGTATCATCTTTTAGTGATCCAATATCCACTCCCTCCTCACTATTACTGCTTGTACATCTGAATAAGCTTTTAATGACTTCTCTTATATTATTGGCTAGCTTACCTTCATATTTCATCTTTCCTCTCCTTATGGCTTTTAGGTTGACATTTGTTGGTTTTTGAAAGCTTCCTGGTGCTCCCATTGAGTTTTACTCTTTTATATGCCTTCTATTTTGATTTTATGTTGTTTTTGACTTCCCTTGTCGGCCAAGGTTGTGTCATCCTCTCTTTAGAAAATGTCTTCATCTTTTGGATGTATCTATCCTGCACCTTCTGCTCAAAACATTGACCATTCTGTAGAGCCTCTATAAGTGTTGATAGAACTACTGAGTTCCTCCAGCAGCTTGTTTTATGAAGTCAATGCTGCTGCATAACCACATCATTAAAACTGAGTTAGGCTATTGACTACCTGGTATGGGAACTATACCTTCCTTAATTGCAGGACTCCGTAGAGTGTGGCGCGGACAGTCCAGCCACCAGATTTGAATATGGAGAGCTCCCCAAAGCACAATATCAATGGATAATCACTATAACAGCATGACATACTGGTGGCTAACAACATTAGCACAACAGTGAACCAAGCATGGGTAAATTACTGTAGTATTATACTGGCCATTGGCTCAGGTGGCTCTAATCCAATGTTTGGCTACAAGACCAACATATTACTTTGATGTAACCGTCTTCTGAAAATTATCTCTGAGATAACCTGATAAGCCACTTAGTTCAAAGTTCAAAGTAAATTTATCATCAAGGTACAGATATGTCACCAACTACAATACTACAAGAAAATTACAACTACAAGAAAATTCATTTTCTTGCAGGCATACTCAATAAATCCATAATGGAATAATAACCATAATAGAAGAAATGAAAGGCTGCACCAACTCAAACATTCAACCGGTGTACAACAGGCAACAAACTATGCAAATACAAAAAGGGAAAAGAGCAATAATAAATAAATAAACAATAAATATTGACAACATGAGACAAAGAGTCCTTGAAAGTGAGTCTATTGGTTGTGGGAAAATTCCAGTGATGAGGCAAAGGAAATTGAGTGAAGTTGTCCCATTTGGTTCAAGAGCCTGATAGCTGGGGTGTATTAACTGTTTCTGAACCTGGTGGTGTGAGTCCGGAAGCTCCTGTGCCTTCTCCCAGATAGCACAGTGTGGTGAAAAAGGCACTACAGTGCCCCTTTTGCCTCAGAGGGTTGAGGAAGTTTGGTATGGGCCCCCAGATCCTATGAACTTTCGACAGGGGCACCATTGAGAGCATCACAGCCTGGTATGGGAAATGGACCTCCCGTAATCGTAGGATTCTGCAGAGAGTGGTGTACACAGACAGCCCAGCTCATCTGTAGTTGTGAACCTCCCATGATTCAGGACATTTACAAGGTCAGGTGTGTAAAAAGGACCCATAGGATCATCGGGGACCCAGCCATCCCAACCACAATCTATTCCAGCTGCTACCATCCAGGAAGCGGTACTACAGCATAAAAGCCAGGACCAACAGGCTCTGGAACGGCTTCTTCCTACAGGCCATCAGACTGATGAACTCACGCTGACTTGAGTGTACTCCACATTGACTGTTCTATTTATTATTAATTATTGTAAATGACTGTGACTGCACATTGTACATTTGGCTGGAGACATAACGGAAAGATTTTTACTCATGTATGTGAAAGATAATAGACAATAGACAAAAGGTGCAGAAATAGACCATTTGGCCCTTCCAGCCTGCACCGCCATTTTGAGATCATGGTTGATCAACTACTATCAATACCCGGTTCCTGCCTTGTCCCCATATCCCTTGATTCCCCTATCCATAAGATACCTATCTAGCTCCTTCTTGAAAGTATCCAGAGAATTGGCCTCCACTACCTTCCAAGACAGTGCATTCCAGACGCAAAGAACTCTCTGGGAGAAGAAGTATTTCCTTAACTCTGTCCTAAATGACCTACCCCTTATTCTCAAACCATGCCCTCTGGTACTGGACTCTCCCAGCATCTGGAACATATTTCCTGCCTCTATCTTGTCCAATCCCTTAATAATCTTAAATGTTTCAATCAGATCCCCTCTCAATCTCCTTAATTCCAGCGTATACAAGCCCAGTCTCTCTAACCTGTCTGCATAAGACAGTCCAGACATCCCAGCAATTAACCTTGTGAATCTACGCTGCACTTCCTCTACAGCCAGGATGTCCTTCCTTAACCCTGGAGACCAAAACTGTACACAGTACTCCAGTTGTGGTCTCACCAGGGCTCTGTACTAATGCAAGAGGATTTCCTTGCTCTTGTACTCAATTCCCTTTGTAATAAAGGCCAACATTGCATTAGCCTTCTTCACTGCCTGCTGCACTTGCTCATTCACCCTCAGTGACTGATGAACAAGGACTCCTAGATCTCTTTGTATTTCTCCCTTACCTAACTCTACACCATTCAGATAACAATCTCCCTTCCTGTTCTTACTCCCAAAGTGGATAACCTCACACTTATTCACAATAAATGTCATCTGCCAAGTATGTGCCCACACACTCAGCCTATCCAAGTCACCCTGAATTCTCCTAACATCCTCATCACATGTCACACTGCCACCCAGCTTAGTATCATCAGCAAATTTGCTGATGGTATTTTCAATGTCTTCATCCAAATCGTTGACGTAAATTGTAAACAGCAGTGGTCCCAATACCGAGCTCTGTGTCACCCCACTAGTCACCACCTGCCATTCCAAGAAACACCCATTCACCACTACTTATTGCTTTCTATCTGCCAACCAGTTTGCTATCCATGTCAATGTCTTCCCCCCGATGCCCTGTGCTTTGATTTTACCCACCAATCTTCTATGTGGGACTTTGTCAAATGCCTTCTGAAAATCGAGGTACACTACATCCAGTGGATCTCCCCCATCTAACTTCCTGGTTACATCCTCGAAAAACTCCAACAGATTAGTCAAGCATGATTTACCCTTGGTAAATCCATGCTGGCTCGGCCCAATCCTATCACTGCTATCTAGATATGCCACTATTTCATCCTTAATAATAACTCTAGCATCTTCCCCACCACTGATGTCAGGCTGACAGGTTGATAGTTCTCTGTTTTCTCCCTCCCTCCTTTCTTAAAAAATGAGATAACATTAGCCATTCTCCAATCCTCAGGAACTGATCTTGAATCTAAGGAACATTGGAAAATGATTACCAATGCATCTGCAATTTCCTTTAGTACCCTAGGATGCAGACCGTCTGGACCTGGGCATTTGTCAGCCTTCAGTCCCATCAGTCTTCTCATCACCATTTCCTTCCTAATGTCAATCTGGTTTATTTCCTCTGTTACCCTATGTCCTTGGCCCATCCATACATCTGGGAGATTGCTTGTGTCTTCCTTAGTGAAAACAGATCTAAAGTATTCATTAAATTCTTCTGCCATTTCTCTGTTCCCCATAACAATTTCACCCAATTCATTCTTCAAGGGCCCAACATTGTTCTTAACTATCTTCTTTCTCTTCACATACCTAAAATAGCTTTTGCTATCTTCCTTTATATTCCTGACTAGCTTGCGTTCGTACCTCATTTTTTCTCCCCGTATTATCTTTTTTGTTAAGTTCTGTTTTTCCTTAAAAACTTCCCAATCATCTGTCCTCCTTAGCTCTGTCATACTTCCTTTTTTTTAATGTTATGCAATCTCTGACTTCCTTTGTCAACCACTGTGGCCCATTTTCCCCCTTTGAATCCTTCCTTCTCCGGGGGATGAACTGATTTTGCACCTTGTGCATTATTCCCAAGAATACCTGCCATTGCTGTTCCACTGTCTTTTCTGCTAGGCTATCCATCCAGTCAACTTTGGTCAGCTCCTCCCTTATGGCTCCATAGTTTCCCCTGTTCATCTGCAACACTGACACCTCCGAGCTGCCCTTATCCTTCTCAAAATGCAGATAAAAACTTATCATATTATGATCACTACTTCCTAATGGCTCCCTTACTGCAAGATCACTTATCAAATCCTGTTTATTACATAACACTAAATCCAGAATAGTCTTGTCCCTGGTCGGCTCTCGTACAAGCTGTTCCAAGAATGCAACCCGTAGGCACTCTACAAACTCCCTATCCTGGGTTCCAGCACCAACCTGATTCTCCCAGTTCACCTGCATGTTGAAATCCCCCATAACTACTGCAACATTAACTTTGCCACATGCCAATGTTAACTCCCTATTCAACTTGCACCCAATAGCCATGCTACTGTTTGGTGGCCTGTAGACAACACCCATTTGGGTCCTTTTGCCCTTACTGTTCCTCACTTCTATCCACACAGATTCTACTTCTCCTGACCCTATGTCCCCCCTTTCAAAGGACTGAATCTCATTCCTCACCAACAGGTCCACCCCACCCCCTCTGCCCACATTTCTGTCCCTACGATAGCACTTATACCCTTGAACATTCATTTCCCAGGTCTGATCTCCCTGCAGCCATGTCTCCATTATCCCAGCAACATCATAGTTACCCATTCGCACCTGGGCTTCAAGCTCATCCGCCTTATTTCTGACACTTTGTGCATTCAGATATAGAATTTTTAGCCCATTTCTCCTCTCTCTGTTTGAATCGCTGCCTATTATGCTTAACCCAGCTCCCCGAACTCCCATCGGGCTACACACCCCTAGAGTTTTGTTGTCCTTCCTAAATTTACTTATTCTTTCAACACATTTAACTCCATGTTCCATCAGACCATCCCTCTGTACATGTGTCCTCCTTATCACTTATTCCGCCTCACCTTTCTCTACTACACACTTCATATTCCGGAACCGTGTAGTCCCCACCTCTCCTTTATTCTTCCTCTCGCTATCCTCTCTCACATTCTGGATCCCCGCCCCCTGCAAAATTAGTTTAAACTCCCCCAAGAAGCACTAGCAAATTTCCCTGCAAGAATGTTAGTACCGCTCCGGTTCAGGTGTAAACCGTCCCTTTGGAACAGATCCCACCTTCCCTGGAACAAAGCCCAATTATCTACAAACCTGAAGCCCTCCCTCATGCACCATCCTCTCAGCCATGTATTAATCTTTATAATCTTTCTGTTCCTTGCCTCACTCACACGTGGCACAGGTAGCAATCCAGAGATTGTTACCCTGGGGGTCCTGCTCTTCAGCTTTGCACCTAACTCCCTGAACTCCCTACGAAGATGTAAGAAATGAAATCAGTTCAATTCAATTCAGTAGTAAGAATAAAGTATGATCTGGGACGTGGGAATCCCTGATGATGGATGCTACTTTCCTGCAATTAAGCTTCATGTAGATGTGTTTAATGGTGGCGAGGGCTTTACTTGTCATGGACTGGGTGGTATCCACTACTTTTTGCAGGTCTTTCTGTTCAAGGGCATTGGTGTTTCCATACCAGGCTGTGATATATCAAGTCAATATATTCTCCATCTTTTGCAAGATGGCACTGGTGAACCATGGTGGCCTTCTGCTGGTTTCATCCAGTTCTCCTTAGTTGTACTATTAATGCTGCACTGAGCCAGAGAAAGAGTAATATCGGGCAGATCTGCTCTCTGTTTCCCAGTTTAAGTTTCAGAAGAGTCACTCAGTTTCAGACCTGACCATGGAGTTGGTCCAAGCATAGACTGAAATGTTGAATACCAGAAGTGAGATGAGAGTGACAGTGAGGCAGCAGTTATCTAAGTGTGTGGCATCAAAACCCTGATAAAACTGGTCAATGCCCAGAAATTAGAGCCATGCAACGTTGAAACCAGTGATTTGCAACAAGAAGATGTTTCTCATGTGCACTCTTTTTATATACAAAGTATTATGAATGAATTTCCATCTTCATTAAAAGACCATGTCTCAGAGCAAAAGAGGGGTCTCCATCCCCTCTCTATCAGCTCATTGGAACCTAATATGATATTAAAATAATTTAAAGGAAACTTGGCCCTTAACACCTGTAGGCAAACTATTTAATTCCAGATGATCAAATGTTCAGTTCCACAGTACCAGTCCGGAAGAATTACTTTCAGTGGCCAGTTTATTAGATGCACTTGTACTTCAGCTCATGAATGCAAATATCTAATTTGCCAATCATGTGGCAGCAACTTAATGCATAAAAGCATGCAGATGTGGTCAAGAGGTTCATTTGTTGTTCATACCAAACATCAGAGCAGGGAAGAAATGTCATCTAAGTGATTTGACCGTGGAAGGATTGCCCCACCAAATAGGGTGATTTGAGTACCTCGGAAACTGCTGATGTCCTGGGATTTTCGTGTTCAACAGTCCCTAGAGATTACAGAGAATGGTGTGAAAACCAAAAATAATAACATCCAGTGTTCCATGGGTGAAAATGCCTTGTTAACGAGGGAGGTCACAGGAGCATGGCCAGACTGGTTCAAACTGACAGGAAGGTGACAATAACTCAACTCCCACACATTACAACAGTGGTATGCAGAAGAGCATCTCTGAATGCACAACACATTGAGCCTGGAAGTGGATGGGCCACAGCAGCAGAAGACCATGAACATACAGTCAGTGGCTTCTTTATCAGTTACAGGAGGTATGTCATAAAGAAGCCACTGAGTCTATAGGAGGTAGTTCATTGTTAATTCTCATAGAAAAGCTTTGTCACAGAATTTTAAAAATTGCTCACTCTTCAAAGGTTGTTATTGTGCAGACACAACACCTGCCTTTAGCAGTGAATAGATTTTTTAAAATTTAATGATGTGAGTGATTTTGTATGTAAATATTACAGTTTGAATAACTGAGAGAGTTATCATAGGAGGTCTTTATTGAATGATTTTTGAAAACCATAGTTATAATTAGGTTAAATTATACCCTCTTAATAGGAATCATTGTCCTAGTGCCAATTCAGACATAATGTTTCTGGTAGTGATTTATTCAGTCTGCTGTACAGCCATTGCTGGATTCGAATTTTACAGAAGCCCTGATACGAAACTGATTAAAAAGATGTTTTGGTTATGTTCCAATTTAATTTTTCTGCACTAATGATCTCTTTAAGCATTAACCTCAGTGACTGATGAAACAGACAGGCAACTTGCAAGCAAGCTGTGAGGTGTTGTACAGGAGACCTCTATCCTTTCCCTTCAAGCAGCCATCTGGTCTCCCTGTGATGCCTTCCTGTTGTGGCACATCTGACGTTAGGACAGTAGTGGTGAGGAGGAGTCAGCCTCTTCCTATGTCACTGTGTTTCATCTAGGCTCCAAAGTACGGTGCTATGGTGCATGCCCAAGACTGAACACCATTGGAAATGAGCCCAGGATGAGGGGAATAAGATGATTAGGTATCTCAATTTTAATTTCTCCATTTTCCTTCTGTTATAGATGATCTTTAAAAACAGATAAAGGCAGTTGTTTATGATTTGTAAGTCTTTCCAAAACAATTTGTTGTCTCCACTCAGCTCCTGCCCTCCTCTTGTTATTACCGTTTGGGAGGATGTACAGGAACTGAAGACTCACACTCAATATTTTGGGAATAGCGCCTTCCCCCCATCATCAGATTAATCAACAATCCATCAACCAACCAACACTATCACAGTATTCCTCTATTGTATTAGTTATTTTATATGGTTTATTGTATTGACAGACAACTTGATTGAGATGTAGATGATGTCACATGATGGCAATTGTTAAAACAAGAGGAAGTACCTTTAAAGTAATTGGATGAAAGTTTAGGTGTGATGTCAGAAGAATGATTTTTACACAGAGAGTGGTGAGTGCAAGGAATGCACTGTCGATGGTGGTGGTGATGGAGGCAGGTGGATTGGTGGCATTTAAGAGCTGTGTCTGTACACGCATGAAAGAAAAATGGATGACTGTGTGGGAGGTTAAAAGGTCAACACAATATCATGGGCCTCAGGCTCTATGTTCTATAGAACTTTTAGTCATCTTTTCTACCTTGCACATCTACAAAAAAGTGATGCATTTCACGAGATATGTCAGTAATAATAAATCTGCCCAGTTGTGTGTGCAGACCGCAGCCTGGACGTCACATGGTTTGAGGACATTTCAGCATTGTCCGAAATAATCAGAAGCAGCTACTAGGGCAGTTTGCACAAAATGAATTCTAGTGTTTGCTGGGAGATCGGGGGAGCTTGAACCCGAGTGCCAATAAATAAGGTTGTAAAGAATTGATGGCCGGATGCTCTTTCGCTGATGTGATTCAATTGGATTAGTTCTGTACTTCCCACAGTAAGGTCAACATTCCAGAATAATTTCTTTATCTCCATAAATAATGCTGAGAATAAAAGAGCAGATGCAAGCCTTTGTCGTAGCGATCTCCTGCAGGCCCTCTCTATGGATGCAGATCAGTAATGTACAGCTGCTGCCAGGCTTGTGTTGAAGTGTGGAGTTCTGGCTTAAACATGAGTGACATTTGCAATGTTCCACTTATTACCTGTCTTCTGGTGGTCTGACAGTTTGCTGCTATCTGCCTTCTGTTAAATCCTACGGTAACTTCATGAAGCTTTCTAATTTTAATTGATTCTTGTCTCTAATGATTCAAGTGGCAGGGGCTGGTGCCAAACATCATTTCATCAGGCAGAGAGTGTGCACACCACTGGAGGAACTAAACTGTAGTAAATACATTGCAACCATTTATAACAGAGAGAACCTTTGCATTAGAAAAAGAAAGACTTGAAATAATAAATCATTTTTCACAATTGCATGCTGTTCCAAATGAAACAATAAATTCAGTACTTGTATATCAAGGGATGCATTTTAGCATTCTTATTCAAACTGGAATCATACCATTATTTATATCTGTCTGATGGACATATGAACCTTTTCAGCTGTAGGGGGCACATCTGATGGGGCAGTACTCTCCTTATCTGTTGCAATTGAAACCTGTGATTTACATGCTGATGCTGTGTTTTTCGGCCAGCTGAGTAACCTGGCACTTTGATGGAGTGATTGGCGAGGATTGATGTAGAGTATGCAGCCTGGAGGCCTAGAGACCTGGAGATGGGGCATAAGTCCAAGATCTACTCTGTTGCCTCTCTCCGATTGCACCACCGAGCAAGGCTGAAGTCAGCAATGATGAGAGCGGAGGTCAGGTGAGCGTTCAGTGCCGTCTGTCTGCATTTCACCGGTCTTCCTCTACATCTCACGAGCTCCCTTCAGAGGAAGGGAGCTTCCTCTTCAGAGGACTCCCTTGGAGTCTTGAGATCCAAGTTGATTGGTCCAGGTTGATTGGTGAGGATGTGGACTCATTTTGGGGGACTTTGAAGTTCATGTTGCGTGTGTTCCTGGATTTTGGTTACTCTTTTTTTTGATGAGGATGGTGTGCTCCGCCGAAGCTGGGCCTGCAGCTTGCATTGGCAAGCTGAGTGGTGCTGAACTGAACGGAAATGAACACCTGCACACCTAGTTTGATGTCTGATATGCTACGTATTCTCCGCACTTTTTGCCGTTTGCGCAATCTGTTCTTTTATTTGCGTGTTGGGTGTTTGAAGTTTCCTTGGATGGGTTCCATGGTGTTTTTTTTGGTTTATGGCTGCCTGTAGGATCACAGAGTTGCATTCTGTACACATTGATAATAAATGTACTTTATATCTTTGAGCCTTTGTTTCCTTATTATTCTCAAGGAGGGTGAGTTGCATGAAGCCTGCAAAATTGTTTTATCTTCACACTGTAGTTCACCTACGATGGGATCCTGGGTGCTCCTGATGAACGGACATGCTGCTATCATGAATGGTCTTTATCAGCCAGGGCCAGGGATATCCTTCAATTAGCTGGAATGTTGCACATCCTGCCAGACAGTTTTGAAACCTTTTCTGAGAGTCCGGTGCCAGCTGAATGATGTGGACTAGTTAGCAAAGCTAAGCCTCAGTTCTGGGGAATTTGGCCTGCTAAAGGACATGGTGGTCATTGGTTTCATGAACCTGTTAATGGTTTTTAAAAACTTTGATGAGGCAGCTTTGATAATCTTTTCACTGTTTTGCATTACCTAGTGTTTAAGTTTCAGGGGTACAGAATCAAAATCAGGTTTAATATCATTGGCATATGTCATGAAACTTGTTGTCAGCAGTGGTACAATGCAATACATAATAATAAAAAAAGCTTGTATTACAGTAAATATGGACATATAATAGTTAAATTAAATAAGTAGCGCACAAAATAGAAATTGAAAAAGTAATGAGGTAGTGTTCATGGGTTCAATGTCCATTCAGAAATTGAATGGCAGAGGGAAAGAAGCTTTCCCTGAATCACTGAGTGTGATTCAGGCTCAGCCTTTAGGCTCCTGTATCTCCCTCCTGACAACAGCAATGAGAACAAGGCATGACCTGGTGATGGCGGTCCTTAATGATGGATGCTGCCTTTTTGAGAGATTGATATTTGAAGATATCCTGGGTACTCTGAAGGGCAGGGATCGCAGCTGTCCAGCAGTTCATGAGATTTCTGCAGTCTATACTGAAGGATACGGAGCATTTCATCATCATTGTCAACCTTCACTGAAATACTGGATGTTCTTCACGTTTTCCAAGACCTCGCTGATGACCTTTCTTGTTGGAGAGATGTGTTTTACAGTGGGATTCTGGGTGGAAGGGGATGGTGGTAGGTTGGTAAACTACTTCTGCTTCCTGAAATAAATAATTAAACATTTAACTAAACAAAACAGTTCTGCCTACATAATGTCCATGTCTCTTCATTTTCTACATATCCATTTGCCTATCTGAGCCTCTTTCACATCTCTGTCATAGTTTCCCTCACTACCAGTCCTGCCAGCTATTTCCAGGAAAGCATAGATTTCTCTATTAAAAAAAATCTTATCCAACACATTGAACTTACTCCCTGTCACCTTTAATGAATGCTTTCCAGTATTAATATGATAAAGATGTTCCAAACACATACAAACCTGCAAGGTATAGAGAGATATGGATACTGTGTAGGCAGAACTGATAATCTTACAAATTTCTACCAAGTCTCTCTTTATCTTATGCCTTTCCAAGAAAACAACACAAGTTTATCAGACCTTCCTTTATAGGACATACCTATTTACCAGGCAGCATCCTGTTAAATATTTTCTGCACCCTCTCCAAAGCCTTCACATCCTTCTAAAAATGGGGCAATCAGAGTTGAATACCTAATCAGAGTTAAGAGCAACAATGACCAGCTCACACAAAATATTGAAGGAACTCAGCATGTGAGGAGGCATCTATGGGAGTGAGCAAACAGTCAACTTTTCAGGTTGAGATCCTTCTTCAGGACTGAAAAGAATGGGGGAAGACACCAGAATAAAGAGGTGGTGGCAGGGGAAGGAGGATAGCTAGAAGGTGGCAGGTGAAGACAGGTGGGTAGGAAAGGTAAAAGGCGGGAGAAGAAGGAACCAAGGAGAGGACAGTGGACCACAGGAGAATGGGAAGGAGGACGGAGTCAATTATAATAGATGAAGATGCTGGAGTCAATTATAAAAGATGAAATTACGACACATTTGGATAGCAGTAGAAGGATCAGTCCATTCAGCATGGATTGGTGAAGGGAAAATCATGCTTGACTGATCTTCTGGAGTTTTTTGAGGATGTAGCTATGAAAATGGACAAGGGAGAGCCAGTGGATGTAGTGTACCTGGACTTCCAGAAAGCTTTTGATAAAGTCCCACATAGGAGATTAGTGGGCAAAATTTGGGCACATGGTATTGGGGGCAGAGTACTGATGGATTGAAAATTGGCTGGCTGACAGGAAACAAAGAGTAGTGATTAATGGGTCCCTTTCGGAATGGCAAGCTGTGACCAGTGGGGTACCGCAAGGTTCGGTGCTGGGACCGCAGCTGTTTACAATATACATTAATGATTTAGATGAAGGGATTAAAAGTAACATTAGCAAATTTGCTGATGACACAAAGCTGGGTGGCAGTGTGAAATGTCAGGAAGATGTTATGAGAATGCAGGGTGACTTGGACAGGTTGGGTGAGTGGGCAAATGTATGGCAGATGCAGTTTAATGTGGATAAATGTGAGGTTATCCACTTTGGTGGCAAGAACAGGAAGGCAGATTACTATCTAAATGGAGTCAAGTTAGGAAAAGGGGAATTACAATGAGACCTAGGTGTTCTTGTACATCAGTCAATGAAAGCAAGCATGCAGGTACAGCAGGCAGTGACGAAAGCTAATGGCATGCTGGCCTTTATAACAAGAGGAATTGAGTATAGGAGTAAAGAGGTCCTTCTGCAGCTGTACAGGGCCCTGGTAAGACAACACCTGGAGTATTGTGTGCAGTTTTGGTCTCCAAATTTGAGCAAGGACATTCTTGCTATTGAGGGAGTGCAGCGTAGGTTCACAAGGTTAATTCCCGGAATGGTGGGACTGTCATATGTTGAAAGATTGGAGCGACTGGGCTTGTGTACACTGGAATTTAGAAGGATGAGAGTGGATCTGATTGAGACATATAAGATTATTAAGGGATTGGACACGCTGGAGGCAGGAAGCATGTTCCCGCTGATGGGTGAGTCCAGAACTAGAGGCCACAGTTTAAGAATAAGGGGTAAGCCATTTAGAACTGAGATGTGGAAAAACTTTTTCACCCAGAGAGTGGTGGATATGTGGAATGCTCTGCCCCAGAAGGCAGTGGAGGCCAAGTGGCTGGATGCACTCAAGAGAGAGTTAGATAAAGCTCTTATAGATAGCGGGGTCAAGGGATATGGGGAGAGGGCAGGAACGGGGTACTGATTGTGTATGATCAGCCATGATCACAGTGAATGGCGGTGCTGGCTAGAAGGGCCGAATGGCCTACTCCAGCACCTATTGTCTATTGTCTAATTGACGGGACCCAGGTGGAAGTGATAGACAGGTGAGAGGAAGTGAAAGGTCAGAGTGGGAATCAGAGGAAGTGAGGGGGGATGAATTTACTCATTGGAAGGTGAAATTGATGTTCATGCCATCAGGGTGGAGGGTACTCAGATGGAATACAAGATGTTGTTCCTCCACCCTGAGGGTGGTGACCAAAGATGGCTTCACATTGATGACCAAAGATCACTTTAATATTCAAAGAAAGGGCAGGTATTCTACTAATTCCTTGGTCAAAGGTCCTCCAATAAAATTCGGCATGTCATTTTCCTCATTGCTGTCATTTTTATACAGGGTATAGTTCTCAGCAGAACATTGTGGCTGCAATTCACTATGTCAAGATGTTATAAGTTTATTTTCTAATTTGATTGCTTCCATTGAAATGAGTGTCTCGCTGACGTTGCCATCTCTCCCTCTGTGGGTGGCACTAATCTTGTTTCTTCCAAATTATTCACCTCGAATAATTCATCTGGTCATATTCTATATCGGGTATTAATTAATCTTTTCCTTCCGTCATGTTCTACAGTGCCTTGAAAAAGTATTCAGCCCCCACAACTATTTTCACATTTTGCTGACTCATTTTCTAAATTTAAAATTGTATTTAATTAGGAATTTTTGAGCTAGTCTACAAAACATTTTACAACATGTTAAATCAAAAGAGAAGTCCCAAAACCTATCAACAATTTTTAAAAAAATTAACAAAACAAAAATGTGCCCTGGTGAGAGCCATGAAAGTTGGCCTGCTCCACCGGAGGCTGCGTAGCACAGCATCCAAAGTGGAGTCAGTGCTGCCCCTAGTGTTCGAGTGAAGATTTCTGAAATTCAGGGTTTCAGATTATATTTTTTGTGTGACTTTATTCTACTGAAATCTTATAAATGGTTGCTATCTTAATTGTGTTATATGCGCTTTGTGATGAGTGTGTTGCATGTTGGCCTCACTGTTTGGCTGTATTCGTGTATGGTTGAATGACAATTAAACTTGAATTTGAACTGTGGAGTTGTTTCAATTAAAGAAAACCAATGTTCTTCAGTGCTCTAGTCAGAGACTTGACCTTAACCCAATTGAACTTCTCTGGCAAGATTGCTGTTCACCACCACTCCCCAAATAACCTGGCACAGCTTGAACAATTTTGCAAGGAGTGGGCAAATCTTGCTCCATTACATTGCGTAAAGCTAATAGACACTTATCCAAAAAGACTACTGGCTGTAAAAGCTGCAAGAGATGGTTTAGCGAAGTACTGAGCAAAGGGGGATGAATACTTTTGAACTGCCGACTTTTCAGTTTTACACGCTTTACGATTTCCCTGGTTTTCAGCTCTACTATGATTCATAAATAAACATTTCCAGGTAAATTGATTGAAATCCCTGGTTGTAACACTTGTATGTGAACAGAGGGATAGTGGGGGGGGGGGGGGGGGGAACGACTGAATATTTTTACAGGGCACTGTATCTGCTGAATGGTGATTATTGAGGAACATTAAGAAGATGCCATTCTGCAGTGGCTAATCTAAACATTCACTTTGCTGATATTGAAAGGAGAATGAGGACACTTCTATGGCCTAGTGTCTCTTTCTGAAAGCATAATGGGATATTTCCATGTATTTTGGGGAAAAAAAGTTGTACTATCAACCTTTTGCAGAGATGGTGAAGCAAAAGAAAGGAAACATTATGAAAAAAATGAATGGAAGTTAACTCTCCCTCGATGAGCCTTAAATACAAAATCCCATATTTCTGTGTGCTGTCTTGTATTATATTGTGTTTGTTGGAAAAAATAAATCACCCCTCTGTTTCTTGATTAATATTCATACTTTACAGGATGGACCAAGGCTAGAAGTCCTTATAGAACCTTAGGTTGTTATCCCTGAATGTTACTCTTGTAAAGGTGCCAGAGAACCATCTTTTTGAATCACTGCAGTCTTTTTGGTGAGGGTGCTCTCATGGTGCTGTAGGTAGATTGTGACGTACATGGACTCAGTGGCTTCTATGGGATAAAGCAAAGGTGATATTGTCTTCTTTTAATGCCACTTTTATGATTGCAAGACCTAGTTGGATGTTTAGAAGTATAGCAGGTCTACCCGAACAGCGAGTTGCTAGTTGGTGGAGAAACTGAAGGAGCTAGACCTGGTGCAGATTGTGCATGGAGGTATGCAGTCTAACAATGAGTGATAGACTTAGTCACCTCTCTTGTGATTGCAAGGCCCAGTTGGACATTTGTGTCCAAGTCCAGTTCATGGATTCGTTGGTGAACAGTGGGGGAGCTATGGGGCCTCGGTTATATCGAGGACTACGTCTCAGACCACAGAGTTCCAGAGGCAGTGTGGTGTAGCATCCATGTTGGAGTTGGTGCTGCTCACCCCAGCCCCCGTGTTCACTCAACAGGTGTTAAGCTGGATTGTGTTCAAATACAGACTGCTGCAACATTCTTTGACTCAGGGACTTGGATTATTTTTTTAGTGTCTGTATTTTACTGCTATCCCTTAATCTGGCAGAAGAGATCTAATGGGCTAAGTGGTCTAATGCTGCTCCTACAGTTTATGGTCTTATGTGTGCTATATGTGTTTTGTGCTGTGTATGACTGTTGCTACTGTGTTTTGCACATTGGCCCCAGAGTGACACTATTTTATTTGGCTGTATTCACAGGTTTTTATGGATGGTTGAATGACAATTAAACTTGAACTTGAACTGAAGAGTTCCAGGACTTAGACATAATGTCACAGTAGGATAGGTAATGCATTTTCAGGTAGTGTGTGACCCAGGTGAAAAATGAGGTGGTGGTGATGTTGTAATGTGCCTACTGTCCTTGTTCACTTTAGACGTGGAGGTCACATTTCAGAGGTCATTGTTGAAGTAAAGGTCCTGCCTTTGTGGATGACATGTACCGCACACATTGTGCTTTGGTCATAGTGTGAGAGTGAATGGTGGTGGATGGTTCCTATTATATGACCACTTTTCTCCTTGATTGTGTCGAGCTTCCTGAATGCATTCATTCAGCCAAGTGGAGCATGTTTCATTTTGCCCTTGGCTTATAGCTTTTAGATGCTGAAAAAGGGTTATTGTGAAAAGAATGGATCGTATCTACTCTCTGACCCACACTTGTAGCTAGATAATTTATGTGACTAGAAAAGCTGTGCTTTGGGATAATGGTGAGCCCAGGATAGTGCAGAAATTGGAGATGGTAATGCCATTGAACATCAAAGACAAGTGTTCTTTTGGTGTTCCTTTTGTGGTGATAGCCACTGACTGGTGCTTTCATGGCATGAAGCTTATTGGTCTGCATATTGTCCATGTTTTGTGGAATGCTTGACTTCCCAAGGATTTGAAAAAGGGATTGAACATAGAATGCCCATCAGTAAGTATCCTGACTTTGATTATGAAAGGAGAGCAACTGGTGAAAGTAGTTGAAGATAAGTACAGGGTATTGGAGGTGTCTTAGGGCTGGGGTGTTTGACCTCTACAACTGCACCCTTTGTGAATGGTATACCTCCAACTATTTCTTTATTAATATGCATTGATTATAGTTTTACCAGAGTTTTCAACCACTACACTTGGTTAGATTTTCCTTGTTGTCAAGAACAGTCATTTTTCTATAAAATTCAACTCTTTGGTTCTGCCAGTCTGAACCTGAGTGGTTCAGATGATATCCATATGGGGCATCAATGAGCAATATTACCTTTGTTTGTGTGTTTTCTGTTTGTGCATGTGTGTTCTGTATGCCTGTGTATGTCTGTGTGCGTGCATGTGTTTGTGTGTGTGAGTGTTCAGTGTGTGTGTGTCTACATATCCCAGATGGTGGTAGGAAGTGGTATCTCAAGATGGGTTCATTCACCTTGAGCACTTGTCTGAAGTCGTTAACTTTGCAGCATTTTTCACAGATTTGATATCAAGTACTGCCCTTGAGTCCATGGATATACATCCCCATTGCTTCCATCTTGTACCATGACCAGCCAAGGGCTTATCCAACCTCCAGTAATAAGATCAAATAGAATGAAAAGAGCCCACCCAGTTGGTGCCCACCATCCACATGCGCCCATTTACACAGTCCCATCACTTGTTTCACTGCTTTGTAGGATTCTGACAATTTAAAATCATTGTGAATGCTTGCCCAAATGGCAGCAATGTGCTTATTTGCATTTATTTGCATATATCATCAAGCCCAATACCATTGGGCATAGAGACAGATGCAATATAAATTAAGTATTTTTGTAAATCATTGCTATGTAGGAAACAATGAAGCACGCTGAATTAGTGGACTGTGTATTAAAGATCGGCAATTCATTACCAATAGAAATCATAGAATTCCTCTTCACTGAGAAAGCAATGATTTCTGTAGAAGTATTTGGAAGCAGTTGAAAGTGTTGAAACTGCATGGTAGCATTACGGTTAGTGTAACGGTATTACAGCACCAGCGACCTGGGTTCAATTCCGCCACTATCGTAAAGGATTCTGTACACTCTTTTTGTGACCGTATGGGTTTCCTTTCAGTGCTCTGGTTGACTTCCAGGTACAAATGTTGTACAGGTTAGACTTTTATTTGGTCATATAAGTGTAATTTAGGTGGCATGGGCTCGTTGGGCTAGAAGGGCCTGTTACAGAGCTGTATTGCTAAAATAAAATAATATACTTACAATTCTGCGATAATGTGAAGAGTGAATACTGTGGTTGAGCTGAGCTGTTAATGGAAAATTGATGAATCATAGTGGCTGGAATTTGGATGACTGCACTCTGGTATATGCATTATGTGTTTGGTTTCTATGAAAAACAGGAAGTTACTTAATATTGATGAGTATCTTGTCTCAGTTGTGTATTTAATGTTTTGGTAGTATTTGAGTAATGTAAATATATTGTTTGATTAAACATTCTTTGTTTCTTTACATAGTTCATTAAGGGTTATATGTAAGAGGTACATGAATGGTATATGTCATGATAGAGAGAGACGTTCAAGTTAAAAAAAATGTTCAGCACATGTCTTTTCAGAAGAGGGAGAGAGATAGTTGAGTTAAATGAAGGCAGAAAACAAATGGAATCCACGGGTTCATCAGCAGTGAGTACTAGGTAATAAAAAAAAAAGCAGAAATGGAGGACCACATTGGAAAGATAGATACATTCAATTGCACAACAGATAACAGGGTGATGTATACTGAACAAATTGAGCAGTATTTTGAAGCAAATGAAGAGTGGAAGTGTGATTGCTCTAATGCAAGAGCATTTAGAACTGAAACCATTGTTGATCTCGAGATGTTTTAGGTTTCATAAGCGGAATCAAAAAGGAAGTGGAGTCTATTTCAGCATCCATGGCTGAACTGAAATGATCCAAGCATTGTCAGTTTAGTAATGGTCTTAAAGATTCACTGAGGGATCATTTAGTGTGTGGAAACTTACAACAAAGCATCCAAAAATAGCTCCTAACTGAAGCATACTCACATTTAAAAGAGCATTTGAAATCACTGTATTAATGGAAACAGCAGCCAGAGACACAATTGAGTTGTAGTCAGTAATGAAAGTGAGTGTGAACACAATTGCAACATCACAACAAAAACTTACCTGGCAAAACAAGTTGTTTTACCATTGTGATAGGGGCTCACATACACCAGACCAATGCAGTTTTAAAGACAAAACTTGTAAAAAATGCAACAAAGTATATACAAACATGTCAGGCAGACAAAAATTATATCACCTACACAGAAGAGAAAAAAAGATAAAAAGTCAAGTTGCTGTTTCAAAAAGAGCATTAATCTGCATGCTGTTGATGAAAATTCTGATAATGAAGAATATGACACAGGACTGAATTGAGATTTGCATTGTGAAAACTTACAACAGATATCCAACTAAGAATTTATACTGGAGAAAAGATTACTCTTGTGGGAATAACATTCGTACAGTGAAATACTACAACCAACAAGCCACATTGGGCTTGTATGTGGTGAAAACAGAAGGCCCAGCATTCTGGGGCCAGAACTGGGTGGGACAACTGCAACTTGATTGGAGATCCATCCATCATTTGCATGCCATATCTACTGTTATAGAGTCAACTGAAAGTGAGTTAAGAACGATACTAGTTAATGCCACAACAGTTTTCAAGAAGGACTCAAGCATATCAAGGGTAAAATAGTGTTAAATAAGAATGCCACACCCAAGTTTTAAAGTAGCCCGTGAGGTAGATCACATGGAGCCGAAGGAATTCTTTCCAAGGTTGAGTGAACCCCATGGATTACACCAGTGGTTCCAATAGCCAACAAAAAATGGATCTGTCTGGATATGTGGAGATTTTAAGGTTGCCATCACCCAGTACTGATCGTAGGTCAATACCCTCTGCCCAGGATAGAGGAGATCTTTGCAAACCTTTCTGGAGGAAAACACTTCAGCAAAGTGGACTTAGCTGAGGCCTACCTACAGATGGAAATGGAAGAAGAGTTCAAAGTGTTTCTCACCATAAACAATCACAAAGGGCTTCATTGAACATAGAACATAGAAATTTACAGCGCATTACAGGACTTTTGGCCCACAATATTGTGCCAACCATATAATGTACTCTGGAGACTGCTGAGAATTTCCCTAGTGCATAACCCTCTATTTTTCTAAGCTCTATGTACCTATCTAAGTGGCTCTTAAAAGAGCCTTTTGTATCCATCGCTATAATAGGGGTATTTTTGGAGTAGGATCTGCACCTGCCAGTAAGCAATGGACCAGGTACTACAAGACTGCCTAGGAACTTAATGTTACCTGTAAGACATCATTCTTAGCAGCGAAGATGACAAGGAACATCTCCCAAATCTCAAATTATTGTTAAAAATATTAGAAGATTATGGATTTAGAGCATGAAGCAACTAGTGTGAATTCTTTAAACCAAGCATCACCTAGTGTGTTCACAGCATTGACACACAAGATTTACACATGTGCTGAGAAAATTCAAGCAGTGGTAGATGCCCCAAGGTGAAAGGTTATGTCACAGTTCCAGTCCTTTTTAGGATTTGACAATTGCTGTAAAGGGTTCCTACAAAATCTAGGGCTACTGTGCTCCACCTCCTGAACTCATTACTACAGATTGGGAAGAAATGGCAATGCACAAAGCAGTGTGAGCTGGCTTTCCTAAAGGTAAAGGAAATAGTGATGTCATATGCTGTACTCACACATTATGATCTACATCATCCAGTGAAGCTTGCTTGTTGGTATAGGAGTACTCTTGTCACATGTTATGAGTTATGTTCCTGAACCAGCATAGCCTCTGTGTCACATTCCCTTACCGTTGCAGAGAAAAATTAGGCACACATTGACAAAAAGGCCTTGTGTCTGGTTTGGGGTGTAAAACATTTCAACCAGTATTTATCTGGGAAAAGTTTACCTTTATTACTGATCATCAATGGCTGGTGTCCATTTTCAATCCAAGGAAGGATGTTCCACTAAAAACAGTGTGAATGCAGAGATGGACTCTGTTTGTTAAAGGTCACAGCTACACGATTGAAATAAACAGGATATCTAATAATGAAAATGCTGATGGATTCCTCAATATATTCTCCCAGATACAAATCAAAGGTCTCCCTATTATGGCAGGGATGGTCCAAAGGAAAACCAGTAAAGATCCCACACCATCTCAGGTCTACATGACAATACCTAATGGACAGAATGTCCAGCAGGGTTTTCATTTCCCTTATTTTTACCAGTGCAGGGGTTCACATGTGGGGATTGACAATTGTCATACCATCCAGGCTGAGAGCTGAAGTGTTGGAATTGTGACATACCAGTCATCTAGGCATGGTCAAAATGGAATTGTTGGCTGAAGCTCTGTCTGATTGCCTGGAATAGATCAGCAGATTTGTCAGCTCTCTAGGCACTTCTCTGGATATAAACACATCCAGAAGGTGTCAGGAGCAGTGTCCCTCCATCCCTGGGAACAGCCTGCGTTGCGCTAGCAGAGGATACATGGGGATTTTGCTGGACCATTCATCTGCATAAGTTTCTTGGTTGTAATGGATGCAGCTACAAAGTGGCCAGAGGTGTTCCCAATAGCCTCACACACTATTGATGTGTTGGGAAACCTTTTTCTCAGGGACTGGTGTTCCAGAACACTTAGTCAGCGTGAACGGACCAGAGTTTGCTGCAGACCCATTTCAGTCATTCCTAAAAATGAATGAAATAAGATATATTATATCTGTACTATACCACCCAGCTACAAATGGCCTGGTGGAAAGGTTTGTCCAGAGTTTAAAGAACACTTGGTGAGCAAGGTAAGTTGAGCACTCTACACTGACACTGAATCAGAAGCTTACCAATTTTCTTCTTGCACACCGCATGGCAGTGCATTCAGATATTAAACTAATCAAAAGAAAAACACAAAACTAGGAATAACGTGCGTACTCTCAGTTTTACTTTTAGTGAGGCATGCATTTATGACATGGTGTTATAATGAATTATGCCATTTACAAAGTTCTTCCATATAATCCGTAACAAATAATGTAAATAAACAACAATATATTACTCAAATGTTATTGAAATAGTAAATACACTCCTCTCCTTTCTGCTGAGCTAGACACTCCAATTCAACAGAGAATGCATTTCAACTATAGACACAGTTTACTATATAATGCAACTACTATATGGACGTCAACAGCATAGTAAATTTTATAATATCACATTCAGGCTTAAAGATTTAATCACTGCGGAGGATTTCTTACTCTTGTAGGTGTGGTAAACCATGTATACCTGTCTGGACAAGCCTCTCTGCTGACTGCTTCTGTGGCTCCTCCCACAGACCCCTGGATAAAGGTAATTGGAGACACTGCTCCCCTCTCAGTCTCTGAGATACTGTGCTTCATTTTGATGCTAATAAAAGCCTATCGTTTGTCTCCAGTCTCCCGGAGTTATTGATGGTGCATCAATTTTATTAGCAGTGATTTTAAAACATGGAGAGCATTTTATGACCGGACAGATTGGATATTGACCCTCAATCTCCGGAAGCTGACATCACTTTTGAACTCTGGCTTGCATGCTTCCAATTGTACCTGGAGGAGATTCGTGTGATGGAGCATGCCATGATGCACAGAGTTCTCCTCCCCAGGGTCAGTCCGTGGATCTACTACCTGATCAGGGACCTGCCGACCTACCAGGGTGCAATGGACGCCCTCAAAAGACAATGCCTGCGGCCGGTGAACACCGTCTACGCGAGACATCGCTTAGCGACACGGCGGCAGCGGGCCGGAGAGTTGAGCGCTGAGTTTGTCCGGGCCCTACAGACACTCGTGCGGGCCTGCGACTGCAGGGGACTGACGGCAGAGCAGCATGCGGAGCTGCTAGTAAGAGATGCCTTCATTACGGGGATCAGGTCAGAGTACGTGTGCCAGCGGCTGCCGGAACACACCGATCTTACATTACTTTCAGCGATCTTGCTGGCCGACACGCTGGAGGCCACTCTGCATGATGCTGACGCCGTCCAGAGAGGCGATCTCCTGCCGGCCCCGTGGAAGCTGCAGACTCCACAACCAGCTGGCGAATTGACTTCGGCTGCTGAGAGTCGCGAGACTGCACAGTGTTACTTCTGCGGACTCGAAAAGCACCCCCGAAAATGCTGCCTGGCCCGAGAAGCTACCTGCTCCAGCTGTGGAAAGAAGGGCCACATCACCAAGGGCTGTGAGTCCAAACCACGAGCAGGGTCGAGCAGCACCGCGTGTGAGGCATGGGAGTCACCATCTTGGTCATCGCCATCTTGCCTGCCTGCCACGTGTGAGGCATGGGGCCGGCCATCTTTGTCAGTGCCACCTCGTCCCGCCTCTGACCCATGGGTGCTTACCGGGCACCAAGACGGCGATGCAACTCTGGCCTCCGTGACCCTCGACTAAAGCACTCCACACCAGCTCGTAAGGTCAATGATGGACATCCTGCTGGAGGGGCACAGGACTAGCTGCCTGTTTGACACTGGCAACAGTGAGAGTTTTATTCACCCGGACACAATGCAATGCTGCAGACTAGTGACACAGCCGGTAAACCAGAAGGTCACCATAGCTTCTGGATTGCATTCCACAGTCATCTGGCGGGGGGGGGGGTGTTGTGTAGTGACATTGGTGGTACAGGGCACAGAATATCGAGACTTTGTGTTACTGGTCATGCCTCAACTGTGTGCCCCTGTGCTATTGGGGCTCAACTTCCAGAGCCACCTGAAAAGTGTGACTATGGAGTATGACGGTCCCCTCCCACCAATAACCATATAACCATATAACAATCACAGCACGGAAACAGGCCATCTCGGCCCTCCTAGTCCGTGCCAAACTCTTAATCTCACCTAGTCCCACCTACCCGCACTCAGCCCATAACCCTCCACTCCTTTCCTGTCCATATACCTATCCAATTTTATCCAATCACTGTCAGAAATCCTTAGTTTTGTGGGACTTCATCATATACCCCGCTACTGACCACACACACACACACACACACCAACCCACACATCCCACCCAGCACCATGCCGACAGCTGCGCTACTGACACCACTTGCAGCCTCTCCACCCTCAAGATCCCTCCCCCATCACTGTTCGCCAACCTGACCCCTGACTGTAAACCTGTGGCATCTAAAAGCAGGAGGTACAGAGCGGGGAACAGGGCCTTCATTCAGTCGGAGCTGCAGCGGCTGCTCAGGGAGGGTATCATTGAGCCAAGCACAAGTCCTTGGAGGGCCCAGGTGGTCATTGTTCAGACCAGGCAGAAATATAGGATGGTCGTGGACTATAGCCAGACCATCAATAGGTTCACGCAGCTTGACGCGTACCCCCTACCCCGCATTGCGGATATGGTCAATCAGATAGCTCAGTCCAAGGTGTACTCGACCATAGACCTGAAATCCGCTTACCATCAGCTCCCCATCCGCCCAGAGGACTGCCCCTACACCGCCTTCGAGGCGGGTGGCAGGCTCTATCACTTCTTTCGCATCCCATTCGGTGTCACAAATGGTGTCTCTGTCTTCCAGAGGGAAATGGACCGGATGGTGGACCAGTGCCAACTGAAGGCCATGTTCCCATATCTGGATAACATCACCATCTGCAGTCACAACTGGCAGGATCACGACACCAACCTCCAACAATTTTTCCAAGCAGCCAAAGCTCTTAACCTCACCTATAACAGGGACAAGTGTGTGTTCGCAACCACCCGACTTGCTATCCTTGGGTATGTCGTGGAGAAAGGAGTCATTGCCCTGACCCCGACCGTATGCGCTCCCTGTTGGAACTCCCTCTTCCCAACACCCTCAGAGCCCTCAAATGGTGCCTGGGCTTCTTTTCCTATTACGCCCAATGGGTCCTTCACTACGCAGACAAGGCCCGCCCCCTGGTCAAGTCCACCACATTTCCCCTCTCTGCCGAGGCCTGCGCGGCCTTCAGCTGCATTAAAGGGGACATTGCCAAAGCAACGATGCATGTGGTGGACGAGACCATTCCCTTCCAAGTAGAGAGTGACGCCTCCGACTTCGTGCTGGCTGCTACCCTCCATCAGGTAGGAAGACCAGTAGCATTCTTCTCTTGTACCCTTCAAGGCTCTGAAATTCGGCACTCCACGGTGGAGAACGAAGCCTAGGCCATAGTGGAAGCTATTAGGCACTGGAGGCACTATCTCGCCGGCAAAAGGTTCACCTTGCTGACCGACCAGCGCTCGGTTGCGTTCCTGTTCAGCAACCAACAGCGGGGCAGAATCAAAAATGATAAAATTTTGAGGTGGAGAATTGAACTCTCCACCTACAATTATGACATCCTGTACTGGCCTGGAAGGCTCAATGAGCCCCCTGATGCCCTATCCAGGGGAACATGTGCCAGCATGCAGCTTGACCGGCTATACGCCCTCCATGCAGATCTTTGCCACCCGGGGGTCACCCGGCTTTTCCATTTCATGAAAGCCCGGAACCTGCCTTACTCCCTTGAGGAAATCAGGACAATGACCAGCGACTGTCAAGTCTGTGCTGAGTGCAAACTGCACTTCTACTGTCCTGAAATGGCGCGACTTATCAAGGCCACCCGCCCCTTTGAGTGACTGAGTGTTGACTTTAAGGGCCCCCTTCCCTCCACCGACCGCAATGTGTACTTTCTTAACATAATCAACGAGTACTCACGATTCCCCTTTCCCATCCTCTGCCCTGATATCACTGCCACGTCCGTCATAAAAGCCCTGCACCAGCTCTTCACTCTGCTCGGGTATCCCTGCGATATCCACAGTGATAGGGGGTCCTTGTTTATGAGTGATGAGCTGCGCCAGTACCTGCTGGCTAGGGGTATTGCTACTAGTAGGACCACGAGCTATAATCCCCGGCGAAATGGACAGGTGGAGAGGGAGAATGCCACAGTGTGGAAGGCCACACTCTTAGCCCTTGGGTCAAAGGGATTGCCGGTCTCTGGCTGGCAGGAGCTCCTCCCTGAGGCACTCCACTCCATCCGCTCCCTGTTATACACGTCCACCAATGCCACCCCTCATAAGTGATTCTTTTCTTTTCCCAGGAAGTCTGCCACTGGGACCACCTACCGGCTTGGCTGACATCCCCAGGGCCAGTGCTGCTCCGGAAACATGCGAGGAGCAATAAATACTCCCCGATGGTCGAGGGGGTTCACCTACTTCATGAAAAACCCCCAGTATGCCTACGTGGTCTTACCTGATGGGCGGGAGGACACGGTCTCCGTCCGCGACCTGGCGCCCACAGGAGCACCAGACCCCTACCTCGAACACTCCACGGTGACTATGAACCCCGTACCCACCGATGTATATACCCACGAGACACCGCGCACACCAAGCCCTACACAGACTCCTCACGACACCCCCATACCGGGCACCATGCATGAGGGATTACTGACGTCTAACGGGCTGGCACCTCAAGTCAAGCCGGAGCCAGCACAACCACTGTCACTGGTGCAATCACCACCGGTGCTACGTAGATCGCAGCAACAGACTCGACCACCTGATAGACTTAACCTGTAAATATACTTGTGAGAAACTTCTCCCGTGGGGACTCTCTTTTAAAACAAGGGGGGGGGGGAGGGGTGAATGTGGTAAACCATGTATACCTGTCTGGACATGCCCCTCTGCTGACTGCTCCTGTGGCTCCTCCCACAGACCCCTGTATAAAGGCGATTGGAGGCACTGCTCCCCCACTCAGTCTCCAAGATGCTGTGCTCCATTTTGCTGCTAATAAAAGCCTATATCTCGCCTCCCGTCTCTGAGAGTTATTGATGGTGCATCAGTAGGATGATGTATTTCCTGACAGGGGGATCACTCTGCTTGGCAGGTGAGATTTGTGGCTCTGGAACAATCTCCGGTCCTGGGGCCTCCTCTGTGGTGGTTGTAGGAGTTGACTCTGGAGTGGCAGAAAGTGTTTCTGACTGATCTGCACACCTTTCTTCTCTAAAAATTGATTCTGCTCTCCTCAACTGACTGATATGCTGTCTCCATGTGACATCAGGCACCGTGGGATCAATATCTTTCTTTCGGTCAACATCTCACCAGATATTCTATACCTGGGTCATCCCTTACACTCACGCTTGGATCTCCTCAAACTCATTTTCAGAAGAACAAACAGCTGAGACAAACTGAGAGCTTCTCAAACAAGGAAGGTCAATGTTTCACTCCTGGCCAGGGACGACAGAGATGATCATAAGCGGTTACTCTGAAATATCAAGGACAGAGCTGAACCACTCTCCTACACAAGGGAAATTGTGCCTGATGTCACATGGAAGAACTATGTAAATGGCATAATTCATTATACCAGAATGTCATAAATGCATGCCTCACTAAAAGTAAAACTGAGAGTACGTACGTTATTCCTGGTTTTGTATTTTTCTTTTGACTAGTTTTATGTTTTGGAGTTACAAATATAACTCTGTTTTACATTCCGAAACCATTGTACATCTCGTACACTATACCAGAATGTGGGCTTGCACAGTGGTAACCAGTGATGTGCTATGAAAGGAACTATCTTCTGTAACTTTCACTCATGCAGGCATGCCTCATGCCAATCACTTGCTATTTCTTACAGGAGTTGTGAAGCCTGTCTCTAGGCAAGAGAAAGGGACACTCCCTCAATATGTCCCTGGCTGGTGTGGAGACCCTTCGATAGGTGTAACCTTGTTAGGTAACCCATTAGCTGACACTCCCTCACCTGAGCACACCCCATCACCATGGTGGTGCACCAAGCTCACAACCTACAACTGAACTCCACCTGACACAGAGATCTTTTGTGCATTCCACCCCAACAGCATCTCAACAATTGACAGTACTACCTACGGTCTCAGCTGTATATACTGCCCTGTCCACCAATCATAACCCTTGACTATTCATCCTCAGCCTACCACAACTATAGAACCTGCATCCTCCTAATGATTGCAACTACAATTTCAACAATGACACCTATCCCAATCCTAGCCAGAATATGAGTCCTGATTGAACCAGAACCTCTACTTTATAGCCAAATACCATCCACCCCTCCCTTCAACAGATATTTCACTCCACTTTCAGCTTTCTGTCCCTTGATTTCACAAACCTGAAATTCCCCAGTCTCCTTTGCACACTCCATACATGTGTGAAGTGTGCAAAGATGTTTGCTCAGGTATATGGGTAGGAAAAGATTAAAGAGGTATGAGCCAAACACAGGCAAATGGGACAAGCCCATTTGGGGATCTTGGTCAGGACAAAGGGCATGTCTTTGTGCTATATAACTGTATGACCCTATCATGACAGACAGACAGACATACTTTATTGATCCCGAGGGAAATTGGGTTTCATTATAGCCACACCAACCAAGAATAGTGAAGAAATATAGCAATATAAAACCATAAATAATTAAATGATAATAAGTTAATCATGCCAAGTGGAAATAAGTTCAAGACCAGCCTATTGGCTCAGGGTGTCTGACACTCCGAGGGAGGAGTTGTAAAGTTTGATGGCCACAGATAGGAATGACTTCCTATGACGCTCAGTGTTACATCTCGGTGGAATGAGTCTCTGGCTGAATGTACTCCTGTGCCTAACCAGTACATTATGGAGTGGACGGGAGACATTGTCCAAGATGGCACGCAACTTGGACAGCATCCTCTTTTCAGACACCACCATCAGAGAGTCCAGTTCCACCCCCACAACATCACTGGCCTTACGAATGAGTTTGTTGATTCTGTTGGTGTCTGCTACCCTCAACCTGCTGCCCCAGCACACAACACCAAACATGATAGCACTGGCCACCACAGCCTCGTAGAACATCCTCAGCATTGTCCAACAGATGTTAAAGGACCTCAGTCTCCTCAGGAAATAGAGACAGCTGTAGACAGCCTCAGTGTTCTTTGACCAATCCAGTTTATTGTCAATTCGTATCCCCAGGTATTTGTAATCCTCTACCATGTCCACACTGACCCCTTGGATGGAAACAGGGGTGACCAGTGCCTTAGACCGCCTCAGCTCCACCACCAGCTCCTTAGTCTTTTTCACATTAAGCTGCAGATGATTCTGCTCGCACCATGTGACAAAGTTTCCCACCGTAGCCCTGTACTCAGCCTCATCTCCCTTGCTGATGCATCCAACTATGGCAGAGTCATCAGAAAACTTCTGAAGATGGCAAGACTCTGTGTTGTAGTTGAAGTCCGAGGTGTAGATGGTGAAAAGAAAGGGAGACAGGACAGTCCCCTGTGGAGCCCCAGCGCTGCTGACCACTCTGTCTGACACACAGTGTTGCAAGCACACGTACTGTGGTCTGCCAGTCAGGTAATCAATAATCCATGACACCAGGGAAGCATCCACCTGCATCACTGTCAGCTTCTCACCCAGCAGTGAATGCTCCTTACAGCATTTATTATCTGAAGACAGCAATCAATCTACATCAGATTAGGTTTTCCTTCTAGAAGTAGAATTTCTGATTTCTACTGAGACCTTTTAACAACAAAAAAGGACAGAGTATCTGCCAACTTCCCAGAAAAAACACTTTGGTTGCAAAGGGGAAGGTATCTGAAGATCTGCTGTTGACTACCCCCGGACAATATCTGAATCAAAACCACACCAAACAAAAGCTGTTCATTTCCCAGACCTTGATTTGGCCTACCCTCTTGCTGGATCAGAGTATGGTTAGGTGCTGTTCTGCAACACCCAAATGCCTTGTTTGTTTTAGCTTCACTGAGGTGTCCAGGAGCTATGAGCAGGTCACACCACAGAGTAGTGTAATATTTGTTAGATGCTGTATCAACTAGAACAGTAATGGAAGCTTGTAGAACAGGGGTTCCCAACCTGGGATCCAGGAACCCCTCAGTTAACGGTAAGTCTCCATGGCATAAAAACAGTGGGAAACCCCTGTTGTAGAGGGTCATTTACCTGCAATCCATCTTGGGAGTGCTAGTGTAGGAAAATTGGATAAACCTTCTCTCATTTATGTCATGTTAGTTATGAACAATAATAATTTAAGCCTGATACTTTTCTATTGGTTTTGGTTCAATATGGTCACATGTTCCAAGATACATTGGAAAGCTTGTCTTGCATGTTGTTCATACTGATCAAATCATTGAGCTACAGACCTTCAGCACTGGGTCAAAATCCTGAAATTCCCTTCCAATTGGAGCACTTTCATTACAGGACTGCCGCTATTCAGGAAGGTCCTCCATCATTGGCTTTGCAAGTGCAATTAGCGATGGGCGTGAATGCTACTGATGCTTGGATCATGGTAGTTAAAATCAAATATGTGTCCATGCCTTTGCCCTTTCTGTCTTAAAGTAGCAGGTTGTAGATGGTTCTGTAAGCAGCTGGTGCATATCACAAGTCCTGGTTATGTGACCACTGACGCCAGGCAGACAATCTCTGAAGAGTATTGATAATGGCTGGGATCACCTATCTTGTAAAGACACTGTCCAGAAGAAGGCAATAACAAACCACTTCAGCAGAAAAAATTTCCAAGAACAATCATGGTTATGGAAAGACCACAATCACCTTTGTCATATGACCATTACATAATGAACTGTTCTGACTTGGTTTTTCACAAGCTTGGATGTTTTTCAATGAGAAACGCTACCACCAGAGAATGGATTTGTGTCCAATTAATCCATTCTTATTCACCTTCATTTTGACATTGCTAAGTGAGAAGCAATGCTCCCAGCTCCTGGGTGAATGATACAGAGATTCAGCAGGTAGAACTGCTCCCTCACATTTCATTGTCCAGTGCTCTCAGTGGGCAGTTTGCACATTTTCCCTATGAGCGTATGCATTGCCTCTGGATGCTTTAGTTTCCTCACACATCGCAAAGACAAGTAAGTCTTTTTAAGTAAATTTACTTCCATAAATTAGTTTGGGTTGTAGTGAGTGCTGGAGCTTGGGAGCTATTAATGGAGATGTGGGATAATAGATTGCAAAAAAAAGTAGTGGGGAAATGGGTTTACTTTATGAACAATGACTGAAGATGACTCTTTCTACATCATTAGAAAATATGGAATACAGTGAATTGTACATCCCAGTACATTCTGGTCCAATTAAGCAGCTGCACCAATTAGCCGAGGTTTCATAGAAATAGTCAAAAAGGTATCAAAAAAGGCAAACCATCATTTAACTGAATAACAAATTATGTATTTAAATGAAATACAGAATAAATGAGAACACTATAAAATCTATTACAGTACCATAAAACTGTGTATTAGTTCTTAATATTTATCACGGAGGAATTAACCTGGTGTACGCTGCCTTGTTGTTTTGATTGACAGTAAATGAACCAAGTCAGCACATACACCTAGTGCAGATAATGGGCTGCCTTCATGCAATGCGTCCTCCAGATCTTCGTTTTCATTGCAACGTTCAAAATGATTGTCAATATTTTCAAAGTCTTCATAGTCCCTAACGTGCTGAAGCGGAGAAATTGTTGTATTTTCATTCCCAGCTGTTCCTGGCATCTTCCAAGCCTGAATGCTTGAAACCACAGTCAGCAAAACAGTTCTGAATTGTCTTACTGCTTATTTCTTGCCAACTATCAGTGACAAAAATCATTGCTTTTTTGAACATAAACACACACAACTGATGCTATTTAAAAACAGTTTGCTCTAAGCACAGTGTAGCGTTTAATGGCCACACGACTGTAAGTGACTGACACTACTTAGAAACTGTTTGGTAATAGTCTTCTGTCCCAATTAAGTGGCATAATGTCTAAACAAAGGGAATCCTTGCTATTTTCTCAATTAGTTTTTGTTCTTTAAGAGTTTTCCCAATTAAGCAGCTGTCTCAATTAATTAATTGCCCAATTAACTGGAATCCTTTGTATTTTATTTGACAACATGTCTAGAAACAAAGGGAAACAAAAGAGATGAAGTTAGTTGAAATCTGGAGCAACAAACTTCAGGAAGAAATCAACATGCTGAGCAGCATCTGTGGGGGAAAGAATAGTTGATGCTTCAGGTCCTGATGAAGGGAGGGTTTTGATCCAAAACACAGATGATTCATTCCTAACCCACCTACAGCTGCTGCTCAACTCACTGAGTTCCTCCAGCACATTACTGGCCTTTCATTTCTTCATGGCATCCCAGAGAGTGCTTTCAGGTCCCATACCTACAAGCAGTAAGAAGATACAGCAAACAATTAGTGCCCAGTATGGCTCAAGAAGTGACGCGAGAGTTTGTGTCAAGGCTGGAAATCTTGAGCAACTTTAGAAGGAAATGAACATTTGGCATTTCATGTGCAAAGCATAACTGATTACTTCCCCCCATGGATGCTGCCTGCTTGCAGACCTCCACTATCGTTTTGTGTGCATAGCTTAAGAAGTATTTGTGTAATCAAATGGATTGATGATTGTTGAGATTAAATGCTATATGGGGAACTAACATACTTTCTTGCCCTTCTTTAAATAATGCCATGAAAACAATTGTATTCATTTGAGAAAACAGCTAGAATTCTGGTTTAAAAGGTGCCACTCTGTTGGAGCTGAAGAACCAACTGAGCTTAAATGTTCTCACGTTTGGAATGGACTTGAATTTATACCTAGCCAACCATGCCGTCCAGGAAGCAATAGTATAGATGGCACCAGACATTTGTAAAGGGACGTTGATAGATTAAATGTGATACTAGAAACGAGGTGACCTAGCAAAGCCTTTCACAGCAGCATCTAAAACATGAGATTAGTTGGGCCACTCAAGCCATGGGAGGGAGTGCAATAGCAATTAACCAAAAGTTTTGGATATAAGTAGGGATACAGATGGCTGAAGATTTCATCAAGAAAGGCAGAAGTTAAGCAACATATAAGAGAGGTGAGAGAGAATGCAGGAGAGATATAAGGAGAGAATTCCACAACTAAAAGTCTCGATATGGTCATCAACTAATCTAAAACTAGAGATGAGCAAAAATCCAAAATTGGTAGAGAACATCTAATTCTACCATCCATAGCCTTACCAGTGCACACACCTTGAAAGTAATCCAGTCCTTATCATTGAGTTTTTCTTCTGTTATCTCCCCTTAAGGTCTTGAAACTTACTGCAAACACTCAACTCTTTATCACTCATTCCAGATATGTCGATGAACACCATGTGTGGTGCAATCTTCTAAGTCACAGTTCAAGGGTACAAAGTAGGATTAGTCCTAAAGAATCATTTTAACAGCATGTAGCCTTTGGGCTGAATGGCGTCTCTCTGTATCATAAGATTTTGTGATTCAAGAGAAGATAATTTCTACCTGTTTTCTTCTACCACTCTAACTATCTGCCTCTGTCAAATGCTATCCAAGCCATTGGCACTAGAGTGACATAATACCATTCCAGGGTTGCAATGTCAGTTGTAGAATTACCTTCTAACTCTGGACTGCCAATTCCCACTTAATTATTGCAGTGCTACATTTCTCTCATAGCACAGTAAGCTACAGTCCCATGAATTGTTGCCTCCCTTAACACTGCTCAGTATTCAAGGCTGGGTTGGCAGACTAGTGAGGATGATGGTGGGCTGGTGGAGGGGGACACACTAAGAAAGCAAGTCAGCAAGGCCTGGAATTCACAGCCTCATCCAGGTTCCTTATACATCGTCATTGATGAGTCATGGGTTGATAGTGAAGATTGTAGCCCAAAGGTCATTTGGAAGTTCCGAAGTCAAGGCCCAATGGCCAGAGCCCCGAATCTGCAAATCTCCACAGGGCATGTCAAAGGCCCAAAGTCTGTGAATCCCTGACTCTGCAGGACAAGTCGAAGGCCTAGTGTCTGTGAATCCCCGACTCTGCAGGACAAGTCGAAGGCCTAGTGTCTGTGAATCCCCGACTCTGCAGGACAAGTCGAAGGCCTAGTGTCTGTGAATCCCCGACTCTGCAGGACAAGTCGAAGGCCTAGTGTCTGTGAATCCCCGACTCTGCAGGACAAGTCGAAGGCCTAGTGTCTGTGAATCCCCGACTCTGCAGGACAAGTCGAAGGCCTAGTGTCTGTGAATCCCCGACTCTGCAGGACAAGTCGAAGGCCTAGTGTCTGTGAATCCCCGACTCTGCAGGACAAGTCGAAGGCCTAGTGTCTGTGAATCCCCGACTCTGCAGGACAAGTCGAAGGCCTAGTGTCTGTAAATCCCTGACCCTGCTTGGATATGTGCGCCATCAGATCTTCAGCCTCCTATATGCCTTACAAATGAATCAACCTGCTCCTTGTAATTGTGTTTGACCAATGGGTGTCACATATTACAGATGAACTGAATGGAGACATTGCCTTGGGATGACTCTCCACTCCAACAAAGCAAGACTAAAACCGTCATTCCACTTCATCACTCATTTCCCCAGGCTTCATGTACACGCTGGATAATCTTTATCTGTTCAGTGGCATTCAAGTCATGAGTTCAGCCAGAAATAATGTGGGTTGTTTCAGATGTGCATCTACTCAAAAATCCCAGGAGTATATACTTAAATTTTTATTTTCATTTATTTATTGAAATACAGTGCAGAGTAGGCCCTTCTGGCCCTTTGGGCCGTATCGCCCAGCAATCCCCCAATTTAACCTCTAGCCTAATCACGGAACAGTTTACAATGACCAATTAACCTATCAACCTGTATGCCTTTGAACTGTGGGAGGAAACCTGAGAAACCAAAAGAAACCCATACGGCCGTGGGGGGTACAAACTCCTTACAGGCAGAGACGGGATTTGAACCTGATTGCCTGCACTGTAAAGTGTTGTGCTAACTACTATGCTACTCTGCCACCCCTATCTTATAACCAACCAATTATTATTTATGTAAGTTGAGCTTTGGTTTTCATACCATATCTTGGGATAAAACTTTGAAGAAGCCTCTAGAGCAATGAATACATAACAATAAACTGGAGGGCAATACATCATTAGACTAATTTCATGTCAAAGTTGTGGATAAAGCTGAAATGATTTATGTAAATCCTTTGTACAGAACCGTTGACCTATGCAGAATTGTAGATACTATAAAGCAGCTTTGTTTTGATATCTGTTCTACCTTCATACTGCAGTTGGGTAATTGTTGTCCACTTGCACTTGACACTTCTTCAGCTGCACTTATCAAAGCCACATCAGAAAGGCTAAAGGCAGCAGATGCACAAGACATTTGTAGTTTACCACACACAAAATGCTGGAGAAACTCAGCAGATCAGGTAGCATCTAAGCATCTATGGAAAGGAATAAGCAGTTGATGTTTCAGGCCAAGATTCAAGACTGAACATCAGCTCCAGCCCTACTGAACTCATGTCCACATACCTCAACTCCATTTTACCCTCCTTAGTTCAGTCCCTTCCCACCTACATCCACAACACTTTGTATGCTCCTGATATCCTCAATAACTTTCAATTCCTTGGATTCCTTGGCTCTGATCACCTCATTTTAACTATGGCTGTCCAGTCCCTATACACTGAAGAAGAAAGCGCCAATGAACTACTTGACCAAAGAAGACATCTTTCAGAAAGTTCATGAAACTACTTCATTTTTTTCTTCTTCTGTTACTTCTTCTGCATTCAAATATGGTTCTGCTGCCATTGGAACCTGTTATTTACTTTTTGATGGCGTGTTTTCTGGCTGATGGAGCTATCTGGTGCTTTACTGTATACAAGGAGTTTGGTGAGGTTTGGAATGGAGTGGGTGGCCTAGAGGCCAAGCAGCCTGGAGACAGAGCATGAGCCCATTATCAGCTCCTTTCCTTGCTGATCTCACTACTTAAAGCATCAAGCAAGATTAAAATCAATGAGGACGAGACTGGAAGGCAAGCGGGTGGTCTGTGCCATCTGCCTGCATTTTGGCAGGCTCTTTATTTTCTTTCTCCCTTTCTCTTGCTGCTGCCTGAGGAAGGTGGCTGCATTTGACCAGTCCCTCCCTCTCCATCTCACTTGATACTACTGGAGGTAGGTGCCAGAGACTTGGGTCTTGGACAGGATTTGTGGATTGGACTCGACAGTTCATGATGAATGTGTTTCTGGTTTCTGGTCACTCCTTATTTTATTGCTAGTTTGTGCAATTTTGATCAGGACAGACTGGCTTTGTGGCCTGCAGTCAACAAATGAGGCAGTGCTAAATTGAACTGAGCTGAACTAAACTAATCATTCCTGGACTGTTTCAATGACTCTGTGGTTCAATGCTTTATATTCTATAATTTGCTCTCGTTTTTTTTGCGATTTGTGAGATTTGTTCTTTCTTAGCACAGTGGGTGCTTGATGTTTTCTTTGATCGCGTTCCATGCTGTTTCTTTGTTTCATGACTGTCAGTGAGAAGACAAATCTCAGGGTTGTATACTGTTTATATATTTTGATCATAAATGTACTTTGAACTAACCTCTATCCACTGTTCATAAGCCCTTAAAGCCTTTTGTGTCTTTCTTGACAGCACACCCAATTAGTTCATCTCCACCATCAGCCTCCTCCATCTTCTGGAACTGGTCCTCACACTCAACAATTTCTCTTTCGGCTTCACCCACTTTTTCCTAACCAAAGGTAGCCATTGGCACATGCATGGGCCCCAGCTATGCCTGCCTTTTTGTTCTAAGTCCATGTTCCAAGGCTTCACTGGTAATGCTCCTTTTTGTGCTACATTGACGACTGCATTGGTGCTGCTTCATGCACCCATGCCGAGCTCATCAATTTCATCAACTTTGCCTTCTACTCTGTCCTTAAATTCACTTGGTCCATTTCTGACACCTCTCTCCCCTTTCTCAATCTCTCTGACTCCATCCACGGGGACACACTGTCGACCGATGTCTTTTATAAGCCTACTGCCTCCCACAGCTGCCTTGACGATACCTTTTCCTACCCTGTCTCCTGGAGTCCTGATGAAGGGTCTCAGCCCAAAATATTGACCATTTGTTCATTTCCTTAGATGCTGCCTGACCTGTTGAGTTCCTCCAGCATTATGTGTGTGTTGTTCTGGATTTCTGACATCTGCAGAATCTCCTTTTTATCACCACTGGGTTGAATGCCTGGATCTCAGCATCCACCTGCACTTCTACCACATATAGCTAAATGTCTCGGGAGGGAGGCCAGTAGTAGCTCCTCAAGGAAAATCAGGGGTGATTAGAGACAGTGATAATCCCCGATAAATACTTTCAATAAGTAATTATGGAAAGAATGATATTGAGGGGAAATTGGAGGGCACCATTTGGATGTCACAGTGATGAAGCAGTCTAAATAATAAAAGGTAATACCGTTGAATGTGGTTGATTGTATTGCTTATGATGGTATGTGTCTAATGTGGTGAGCAAAGTAACCACATTAAGTTGTTTAGTTAAAGAAGGAGCTTAAGTGAACTAGATGTCATTTAAAGTAGATGTCCAACTGAACAATGTCACAGCCACAATTGAGGAAGGGAAAGAATGGCTCCAATTAACTCTACCTAAGAATAGATACTCTTCCAAATCACAATATTTTTGCACAACGTGTTTATATTTCTAAATGTTGGTCAACAAAATAGGGATAAATACATTGAGATGGTTCTTGTAACGAGGAATGAACCGGCTTACACTTAACTGGAGCATTCCTTTGGGTTTCTGCAAACAAATTTGTTATGCTTTGTGACTTCAAAACATTAAAAACTAATTCAAAGGAAGATGCAGGAGCCCAGGAATGGGGGTCTAACTTCATGTTTGCTTTAAGTGAAGTGTGCACGTATCACGTGGTAGCGTGATGACGTATGCAATTCATGTATTTATACATATAAGTCATAATGAATTATTGAAGTGAACAAGAATGCTCTATCAACCAATCAACCAAGCAATACAAGATTATTCAAATGTTACTGAAATATTAAATACACAACAAAATTCCTTTCACTCCATATCCACAAAGCACAAAGGACAGGCCTGGGTGAACTGGGCCAGCAACTGTTTTGTTGCATGTGTGCCATCTCTGTGCAATTTTTGCCACAGTCACAGTCAGTGCTGCTCACTTCATCATCATATCATGGCATTTTACACCCATCAGCATTTCAATTTTTGCACAGCAATTGGTATTTGTGTGAAATTTTTGCCTTCTCTGTAATTCTCCCCAACAACCTTTACTGCTCTGAAAATCCGGCTTGCTCAATATCAGAGCCATTGTAGTAAAACTGCTATCAAACTAAGAACTGGTGAGCAAAGGTACAAAGCTCAGATATAGAACAACAACACACGCAAAATGCTGGTGGAACACAACAGGCCAGGCAGCATCGATAGAGAGAAGCGCTGCCGATGTTTCGGGCCGAGACCCTTCGCTTCGTAGGTAAGGCCTTTCTGAGGAGCCATTGTGGATGCTACAATTTTAGGCTTCTGGCCAAGTCAATCCATCCAATTCCCATTGTCAGGGTGTCTGACATCCGCCTGTGCAGTCACAGACCCAGACTGACCTGCTTCCTCAACAGACTGAGTGAACTAAAATTCCCAGATTGACACAGTGAGCTGTAGTGCTCCGAGGGATGCCTATCTAAAGAAAATTATGGTAAGACAATCCCCATGCATAATCTTATCAAATAACCTAAACATTTTGCATAAGTACAAAATGTGCTTATGTATCTAAAACTTTTTCCCTTCCAGAAACAAATATGCCAACTGATAATTAATAAAAGAAAATATTATTTTTCTGCCATGTCATCAGTTTATCTTGTAATTTAGGTGGGTCTTTGAGTATAGTTCCTGTAAATGAACCTTGACTGGTCAATGAAAGGATGAACATAGATGGCCAGTTGTGATTGGTACTGATTTCCACCAATCTTAATTTTACTCCTTAATTGCATGTTGAACATAAAGCAAAGAATTTCATCACGCTTTGATTTAATGCTCCAATAATAATGACCTAATTTCTACTACCATCCACACTACTTCTCGCTGACTCAAATCCCATTTCTCAATATCTTTCTGAAGGCTGTCCTGCTAAAACTCTACATGCTCATCACTGAGGAACTACACAAGTAATAATCTGCAGTCATGATTGATAAGATGTGATTGTGATAGACCCAGATCCTGTGGTCAGGTACTCTGTTTTTCACACCTGTGTAGACCAACCATTGCTCTGACCAGGAAACTTTTATGCAGCCTGAAAACTGCAAGGCACTTTAAAATATATAAAAGAAAATTCCATCTGTGTTGGCATGCTCTTGTGCAGCTTACAGGGACAATGGTGATAGTCCTGTGAATGACAATTAGCACAAAACACCATTTAGCTGATAGCAGTGAGCCTCAAAGGTAATATTATTATCTGCTTCAGCTTCTCTACCTGTAAGACATCAGATGGGATGAGCCACAGTACAAGCCTCTCCTGCTGAAACCTGCCTTGGAAGACGTCAATGAGTGTTATTCTCATGTCAGCTTCAGGCTGATGTGAACTCACTATTAACTAAAGAAGTTATCGTGTTGTCTGTTGATAGTTGATTTTGCTCGGCTGACTTTGTCACTGTTCACCCTTTACCGGTTTACACCTGTATTTGTCATAATCAGCACCCGTTTACATAATAAATCATCCTTGTCTATGTTCTCAAACAAAAGATGATACTGACTTCTCTCAGGAGATATAGGAATTGAGTAATCCACCATGAAGTCTGCTAACTTGTGTTTGACTCTTAGTGAGAAACAATGTGCCCATTGAGCTTCCAACCATGACATAACCACACTACCTGCTGCTGAAGCCGGGAATGGCTTGTTCTTCAAGGCACTGATGATATGAGTATTAAAGCTGCATCCTTTCAAACTTGTCTATCAACTTCTGATGAGCTCATTAATAGAGTTTTGTAACTGGACCAACATCATCATTTTGCAATTTCTTTGGTCCTTTCTATATCAACAGAGTGGGTGGCAGGGTAGTGTTAAGTCTCTACTGAAGGAGGTGTAAGGAGCTCCTTCACTCCACTAACCTGCAGGTCACCCTTGGGCAAGGTGTAGCAACTGTTTAGCCACACTGATCCGGGTCACGTGAGCCATGGGATCAGGTGGTGGCTGGTCATATTTGAGCAGCCGGTGCATATCCCAAGTCCTGGCTATGTGACCACAGACGCCAGGCAGACAATCTCTGAAGAGTATTGATAATGGCTGGGGTCCCCTGTCTTGTAAAGAATCTGCCAGAAGAAGGCAAACCACTTCTGCAGAAAAATTTACCAAGAGCGATCATGGTCATAGAAAGACCATGATCACGCACATCATATGAGATGACACATAATGACGATGATGATGATATCAATAGAAAGAGCAGACTCAATGGGCTGAATGGCCTTTTTCTGTCCCTATGTCCTATGCCTTATGGGCAAAGAAAGAAATTCCCCTGGCATAGAATGCAGAATACAGTGCAATGAGCCAAAACAAAATGAGAAGGATTGATTCCACAGCGTGGCTCAAAATAAAGTAAGACATGCTTGTTAATATGATTATTTTGAAAGAATGACAGAGTGAGAATATAACTTTGCAGTCTTAGAAGTGTAACAGCCAGAACTGCCAGGCCCAGGGTAGGTTATGGTTTTAGCCATTCATCATTATTGGATGTGCAGAAGGTTCAAAATCTGCCTATGCTTTATTTTCTCTGATATTTAAATTCCACCAGAATAATTATTTACAATAAATGGCTCCAAGGAAAATAGAAATTATTCTGGTTATACTGTTGAACAAATAAAGCAGCAGTCAAATGCAAGTAGTATGTAATTTTATGTGGCTATTTTCTCTGATTCTTTCTGATTTGAAGTTATCTTGTAATCTTGAAATTGTAATCTTGTAATTTTTATATAGTTATTGTTATTCCTAGGGCTCAATTTGCACAAGTAGCAAAGAAATAAATTTCACAATGGAATGTTCTTTCATTGCCGATTCGGATTTACGGCTAACCAAGCTTCAGTTTGCATTGGATCTCCTAGCCCCGTGAGACGCACTAACCTTTGCAGCTGGGCGTCTTCACGCAGCCTCAGGGCCTTAGTGCTGCAGCCATTCTGCGAAGCGGAAAGGGGCTAAGCCTCAGGCAGGAGGGAACTGGAGCCATGCCCACAGGCTGCCTCTGACAACTTGCACCATTTTCTGCCCTTCCAATGTATCATGAGTGATTGCAAACTTTTGGAAACACTTGGGGAAAATAAATCTTAAAAATCGTGAAGTTAATTACTGGAAACAAATTAAAAATCTTTGCACATTAAATTGTTTAAAATTAATTAAAGCTTGCATTTGAAGTGAAATTAAGGCAACTAAAAATCTTATCTAAACTTTCCCATTTGATCAGTTAAGATGAACCCATGAAATGTAGGGGGATGAAGTAAGGCTTGGGGAAATGGGATCAATTGATAAGGTTAGCGACTTAGAGAACATCCCAGGACATATTGATCAGTTCAGGGTCAGTGCTAGTGGACTGATATTGACCACCAGTATACTTTTCTGCATTACAATGCTGGGGCATAGGAATCATAATCTCAGAGATGTCCTCAGTGAAACCAGCTGGCTATTCCCTACCAGACTGGAGGTAGTCATCATTGCATTCCAGTTTTAGGTAATTTCAATCTAACAGATCAAATTTGGCCATTGTCTGCAGGGAGGAGTCACTTAACCAATGTACAGTACTGTCCAAAGTCTTAGACACATATACTACAGTATATAGCTAGCATGTCTAGGACTTTTGCACAGTATTTGTTAATTTGGAGTGGACAACAAATTTGTAAATCTGGCAGGAGCAAAGGATGTTGGCAATGGCGAGGATGGAGCACCGCAGGAGGGGCACGGGACAGGTGGCAAAGAGAGAGTACCAGAGGTGAGCGAAGACACACCCAGTCATAAGACACCAGACAAGGTCATTTGATTCTAAACACTTGGTTTATTGATTGTTACAGAATGTCTCACTGGTGCTTCCCACAACTTTTCCTTTCCTTTTTCCCAACCATGATTCCTCTATCCTTTCCCCTTTCCCACTCTCAGTCCACAGAAGAGACCCATATCAGAATCAAGTTGATCATCACTCACATATGTCATGAAATTTGTTTGTTTTGTTTTACAGCAGCAGTACAGAAAAGTGCAACACATAAAATTACTACAGTACTGTGCAAAAGTCTTGGGCACCCGAGCTGTTTATATGTGGTAATTGCTTTATAATTATTAAAAATCTGTCTTGCCATCTAACGTAGATACAAAATGGCTGGATGTTGCAAGATACACAAAATACTGTAAGCACTTAGTATCTGTGGAGAGAAAAACAGGATTAATGTTTTAGGTTGATGGTCTGTCAGCAGACTGGAAAGGTGAGTAAGAAACGGTATTTTGAACTTCAGGTTGCTGGAGCAGAAATTGTATGGTAAGGCAGAGACCATGATTGTCAAAGTGACAGAAAACCAGCTGATGCTATCGAAGAGAGGGTGATTAATGCTTGTTAATCACAACTATTCTGTCTGTAAGACAAAACGATCAATGAGGACAGGGGAAATATAAAGCTGTTGCTGAACATCTGGAATAATAAAAAGGTGGAAATACTTAGCAGATCAGGAGGAAGGTACAGGAGCCTCAAGACACATCACCAGGTTCAGGAACAGTTATTACCCCTGATCCATCAAGCTCTTTAACCAAAGGGGATAACCACTCAAATTCACTTTGCGCCATCTTTAAAATGTTCCCACAACCAATGGGCTCACTTTCAAGGACTGTTCATTTCATGTTCTTGATATTTATTGTTTTTTTTTCTCAGTTCAAGCTGATAAAACCAGAGGTATGGGCATCACCAAGCACACTCATTTATCAATTGCTAGGAACTTCTCCAGTATTCGAGTAACAATTAGTATTAGGCTTTCTGAAGATATACATAAATATTGTTGTGTAGGCCTAATTGTTTAATGCTATTGTATAGTACCATTGGAATGATACTGGTTGTAGATGTTACTATTGGGACAATGTATACTCTGTTCATGTTCCATCGTCTTTCAAATTCCTCTTTTAATTCAGCATATTTCTTGTGTTTTTCAGTTATTGATTTCCCTATGCTATGTGTGTTTGGAATGGCTAGTTGTTCTTGCTTCTTTGTCCTGTAATATTATATCAGGCTGGATATTATGGATTCTCCAGTCTGTAATAAAGAATTCATCATAATATAATTTGTAGGACTCTGACTCTAAAACTGGACCAGGTTTGTAGTTATAGTAAGGTATGGTGTCTTTTATAAGAACAACACACACAAAATGCTGGTGGAACACAACAGGCCAGGTAGCATCTATAAGGAGAAGCACCGTCAACGTTTCGGGCAGAGACCCTTCGTCAGGACAGACGAAGGGTCTCAGCCTGAAACGTCGACAGTGCTTCTCCTTATAGATGCTACCTGGCCTGTTGTGTTCCACCAGCATTTTGTGTGTGTTGTTTGAATTTCCAGCATCTGCAGATTTCCTCATGTTTGTGTCTTTTATAAGCTTGCATTTTAAAGCAAGATTTTGGTGAATGATGTTTGCAACTTGATTGTGCCTGTGTAAGTAATCAGATTGAGTTAAACTGCTACAGGATCCTGTAATGTGTTAAACTGTTTCTGGTTTGTCTTGACACTCTCTGCATTTATTGTCTTGAACTTGTTGGTCTTTTACTATATATTTTTGATTTTTTTGTGTTAACCATCTGGTCCTGTATTGCCACAAGGAACCCTTCTGCTTCTGGGGATTGGTCTCCAACTCTGAGCCAGACATTGGAAACTTCCTTGTCAATGTCTAGTCTGCTTAGATCATAAGGATGTCCTCTATGTAGGGCCATGTTCTTCCACTGATTAACTTTTTCTTCTGTAGTGATTTTTTTCATTTTTCTGGGTTGTGCTCTCATTTAAGTTCAGTGGTGTGTACTTCTTACTGGAATTGCATATGCTCGGCAGAGTACTGAATCCTGTTTTAATTGATGAAAATATATCCTTAAAAGTTTTATCTGACTGTAGTGTACTTTTTTATGTCTGTTATTTCTCTTCCTCCTCCTGTCCTAGGTAGTGTTAATCTAAGCAAATTCAAGTGTACATTGTGTTTTCTGACATTTATCAATTCGTTTGGACCACAATATTATGCCAAAAGAATACATTAATATGGGTATAGAAAAAGTGTTTATTGCCTTGGATATATTTTTACTATAGAGCTGTTTGGCAGATTTTCTTAAACCTTGAAGTAAATTTTATTGAAATGTTCCCCTTTATCACACTACGATCTATTTTCTTTGCTTGTTGATATCCCAAATACTTAATACTAAAATAGAGATCAATATCATCCTAGATCTCCTTACTCCCCTCTTCTTCACAATTGAAATTTAGTATGCTCTTTATTACTCAAAGTCATAGCTTCTTGGATCTTATCTTTCCAACAGTGCTGCCTTCCACCGTGGTGTTTCACTATGTTAAACAAAAATGATACCTGCTCTGGGTTAAAGTTTTGGTGGATTAGAGTATTATATGAAACCACAATCCATTTGTAACCATTTGTTTGTAAGGTTGCATTTCATATCTTTAGAAAGCTCCTTCAAATAGAAGCTCTATTTTTATTCTAAATAGTCATGTAGCTCTCATGAAACACAGAGAGATGCCATGGTATTATCATTTCCAACAGTTGGAGGTATCAAATGTATTTGTTTGAGAAGCTGATTTAACAGAATGTCCTTTCTTAGCTGCTGTTTATTTGCCAAGAAAATATTTGGGAGGTTTACTGACAGAATTGCAGAGAAGGTTTGAAATCAATCATCATGCAAGTCAACCATAGAAAATGGCAAAGGAGAGAAGAGCTCATACTGACTTTATATTTTCTTTAGTTTCTTTCTACCATCCAGATTATAGCATCATACAGTGATCTTCTTCGACAGACATTTGGGATATGGGTGACTTGCTTCACTCTGAGGTAGATGCTGAGGTCAACATGAGAACCACGCATTCTTACACAACACACACAAAATGTTGGTGGAACACAGCAGGCCAGGCAGCATCTATAGGGAGAAGCACTGTCGATGTTTCGGACTGAGACCCTTCATCAGGATTAGCTGAAAGAAAAGATAGTAAGAGTTTTGAAAGTAGGAGGGGGAGGGGTGAAGCTAAGAGCTGAAAAGGTAATTGGCAAAATGGATACAGAGCTGAAAAAGGGAAAGGATTATGGGAACGGGAGGCCTAGTGAGAAAGAAAGGAGGAGGGGAGTACCAGTGGGAAATAAAGAACAGGCAGAGTGATGGGCAGAGAGAGAAAAAAGAGGAGGGGGGGAAAAACTAAATATATCAGGGATAGGGTAAGAAGGGAGGAGGGGCATTAACGGAAGTTAGTAAAGTCAGTGTTCATGCCATCAGGTTGGAGGCTACCCAGCCAGTATATAAGGTGTTGTTCCTCCAACCTGAGTGTGGCTTCATCTTGACAGTAGAGGAGGCCATGGATAGACATATCAGAATTGGAATGGGACGTGGAATTAAAATGTATGGCCACTGGGAGATCCTGCTTTCTCTGGCGGACTGAGCGTAGGTGTTCAGCAAAATGGTCTCCCAGTCTGCATCAGGTCTCACCAATATATAAAAGGCCACACCGGGAGCACCGGATGCAGTATACTACACCAGCTGACTCCCTCCCCCTTTCTTTCTCCCTAGGCCTGCTGTCCCATGATCCTTTCCCTTCTCCAGCTTTGTATCCCTTTTGCCAATCACCTTTCTAGCTCTCAGCTTCACTCCACCCCCTCCGGTCTTCTCCTATCATTTTGCATTTCCCCCTCCCTCTCCTACTTTCAAATCTCTTACTATCTTTCCTTTCAGTTAGTCCTGACGAAGGGTCTCGGTCCGAAATGTTGACAGCGCTTCTCCCTATAGATGCTGCCTGGCCTGCTGTGTTCCACCAGCATTTTGTATGTGTTGCTTGAATTTCCAGCATCTGCAGATTTCCTCGTGATTGCTTCTTACACAGATGAGATGGGATGGGAGTTGACTGGTGGGCGAGCAGGAGGATCGGTTGTAATGTGTTACATTCTTTCTACCCTTTGCATCATGTTTCCGTGCTCCCCACCTGTGTTGTCAATGTTGTCTAAACCATCCTGAATGCCCCTTCTCCACTTTCAGCAGTCACTGCTCAGGGGTTGCCAGGAATCAGAGAGGAGGTGTCGCTTTCTTAGAGGAAGCTGTGAACACATTCTTGAAACTCTTCCACTGAAAAAGCAAAAACTTTGAATACACTATTTCATTAGACAGGTGTCGACCATATGAATAACATGCCTGCTCAGCATGCCTGATTGAGTGTAACTATCACCTCAATATGGGGATATCGACCTTAGAAAGATGCTGACTTTGGCTTCCTTATCCTTGCAGGATTTGGAGAATTTTGCAGAGACAGTGCTGGCGTTAGGATTGAGCATCTGTTGTGAGTAGTCTAGGTCTCAGAAGCAACTAGAGGGCAAGGAGCTCTACTGTCCAGTACTGATCTTCAGTCATACTTTTGTCAAGATTTTGTTGGCATATAGAAGGTACTAGTAAATGATATCTGCAATTTGCCTGCAACAGGCTCCTGCATCATTATCCCTGGCAATGAACTATTGCAACAATAATTCTACCAGAAATGGAATTTCCTTTACATTGACTCTGGCACTTATGAACTCCCATGGCATCATGACAAACACAGACATGGAAACTACTCATGGTCTTAGCTGGTGAACATTCCATCTTTCAGTTCTTCACAATGAGCAGCACTTAGAGCATAACAACTTAGGAACATTACTGGTGAGGCTTTATTTGGCGTATTATGATCAGTTTTAGGCCCCTTATCTAAGTAAGGATATACTGCCATTGGAGAGGGTTCAAAGCACAGAAATGATTGTGGGATTGAAAGACTTATCATATGAGGAGCATTGGATGGCTTTGGGCCTGTACTCACTATAACTCAGAAGAGTAAGGGGGGGATCTCATTGAAGCCTATTGAATGTTGAAAGGCCTCAGCAGAGTGGATGTGGAAAGGATGTTTCCTGTGGTGAGGGAGTCTTAAGACCGAACAACACAACCTCAGGATAGAGGGATACCCACTTAGAATGGAGATGAGGAGGGATTTCTTTAGCCAGAGAGTGGCGAATCTGTGGATCTGTTGCCACGGGTGACTGTTGAGGCCAAATCATTGGGTATATTTAAGGTAGAGATTGATAGATCCTTGAATGGTCAGGGCATTAAAGGATGCAGGGAGAATGCAGGGGATTGGGGCTGAGAAGAAAATGGGATCTGCCATGATGAAACAACAGAACAGACTTGATGGGCCAAATGGCCTATTTCTGCTCCTATCTCTTATGATCTTATGGAAATAGAGCAGGAATAGGCCAACTGTCCCATTGAGACTGCTCCAGCATTCAGTACGATCATGGCTGATCAGGCCATGGACTCAGATCCACCCACTTGCCTTATCCCTGATATGCAAAAATCTCTCTCACAGTGTCTTAAGTATATTTAATAAGAGAATTCTGCAGATTCATTACTTTCTAGGAAAAGCTGTTTCTCCAATTAAACCCCTTAAACCTGTTCCCCAGTCCCTAGTTCTAGTCTCACTGCTCAGTAAAAACAATTTTCTTATCTCTCCATTTGATAGTTCTTCATTTCTATAAGATCCTCCTTATTCTTCTAAATGTCACTAAGTATACTCTCGGATGCCTCAGTCTTTTAGAAGTAACCCAGAATGTAGCAAGGGTATAGAAGATACTCGAGGCAGAAGAGTCCATTTTTCATCAGTATCATGCTCAAAGAGTAGATCCTCTGACAGAGCTGGCTGAGACTGAAAGGAGATCTGTAGCAGATGATGAAAGAAGCAATAGTAGAAGAAACTAACCCTGACCAAGTCCTCATCTTTTCAACTGTTGTAGATGCACAGTGGCGTGAGAAAGTTTTCTGAACCCTGCAGCATTTTCTCTATTTCTGCATAAATGTAACCTAAAATTTGATTAGATATTCGCTTAAGTTCTAAAACTAGATAATAAGAACCCAGTTACATAAGTAACACCAAAAAGCGTTATACTTGTTCCTTTAATAATTGAGAAAAATTATCCAATAATACATGCACTTGTTGGAAAAGGTACGTGAACCTCTGAGGTAATGCTGTTTGCAAAATCTATTTGGAGTCAGGAGTTCCAATCAATGAGATGAGATTGGAGGTGGGGGTTGTAGAGGTGCCCTGCCACCCCAAAAAAAAGACTCACAAAGTCAGGTTACTGACAGAGCCTGCTCTTCTCAAAGCAACTTTCAGAGACCATAAAAGAAGAATTGTAAAGAAGCATGAAGCTGGAAAAGGCTAGAAAAGTCTTTCCAAAGACCTGAGTGTTCATCAATCTGTAGTAAGAGAGACTGTCTGCAAATGGAGGAAGCTCAGTACTGTTGCTGCTCTCCCTAGGATTGGGCATCCTGCAAAGATCACACCGAGAGCACAACATCCAATGCTGAAGGAGGTGAAAAAGAACCCAAGGGTACAGCAAAACACCTGCAAAAATCGCTGGAACTTGCTGAAAGTTTCTGTTCATGTGTCCACTATAAGAAAATCAATGAACAAGAATGGTGTTCATGGAAGGACATCATGGAGGAAATGACCACTCTCCCAAAAAAGACATAGCTGCACATCTCAAGTTTGCAAAAGACCACTGGGATTTCTACAAAGATTCTGGGACAATGTTCTGGGGACAAAAGTTGAAATTTTAGCAGGACCTGCGCTTTGCTATGTTTGGAAAATAAAGGGCACTGCACACCAACACCGAAACCTCATCCCAGCTGTAAAGCATGGTGGAAGAAGCATCAGTTTGGAGTTGATTTGCAGCCTCACGGCCTGGACAGCTTGCAATCATCGAAGGAATAATGAATTGAAAACTGTATCAACCCATTTTAAAGGAGAATGTTGGTACAGCAGTCCTTCACCTGAAGCTTACTGGAAGCTGGATAATACAGAAAGACGATGATCCAAATGACAAGAGTAAATCAACAACACAATTGTTTAAAAAGAAGAAAATTTGTGTTTAGGAGTGGTTAGTCCAGACTTTAATCCTATAGAAATGTTGTGGAAGGACGGACCTGAATCAAGCAGTTCATGCAAGGAAGCCCACCAACATCCCAGAGTTGAAGCAGTTTTGTAAGGAGGAATGGCCTAAAATTCCTCCAAGCCGATGTGCAGGATTGATCAACAGTTACCGGAAACATTTGGTTGAAGCTATTGCTGAACAAGGTGGAGGGCACAACAGTTACTAGAAGCAAAGGCTCACATACTTTTCCCAACAAATACATATAATATCGGATTAGTTTTCTCAATAAATATATGAACAAGTATAATGTTTTTTTGTCATGCATATGTTTCCCTCCCTCCACTTTCTGCTTTCCACAGGGACTGTTCCCTATGTGACTCCCTTGTGTATTCATCCCTCCTGGCACTTATTCTTGCAAGTGGAACAAGTGCTACACCTTCCCCTATACCTCCTCCCTCACTACCATTCAGGGCTCTAAACAATCCTTCCAGTTGAGGCGACACTTCACCTCTGAGTTTGTTGGGGTCATACACTGTGCCCAATGCTCTTGGTGCGGCCTCCTGTGTATCGGTGAGACCCGACGTAGATTGGGAGGCTGCTTCACCAAGGACCTATGCTCCGCCTGTCAGAAAAAGTGGGATCTTCCGGCGGCCATCCATTTTAATTCCACTTCCCATTGCTATTCTGATATGTCTATCCATGGTCTCCTCCACTGTCATGATGAGGCCACACTCAGGCTGGAGGAACAACAACTTATATTCCGTTTGGGTAGCCTCCAACCTGATGGCGTAAACATTGATTTCTCAAACATCCGAAAATGCCCCCCCCACCACCATTTCCCATCCCCTTTTCCTTCTCTCACATTATCTCCTTGCCCACCCACCTCCTCCCTCTGGTGCTCCTCACTCCTTTTCCATCTTCCATGGCCTTCTGTCTCTTTCACCAATTTACTTCCCAGCTCTTTACTTCACCACACCCCTCCAGGTTTCACCTATCACCTTGTGTTTTTCTCTCTCCCCTCCCCCACCTTTAAATCTGCTCCTCAGCTTTGTCTCTCCAGTCCTGCCAAAGGGTTTCAGCCCGAAATGTCAACTGTACTCTTCCTAAATGTTACCTAGCCTGCTGAGTTCCTCCAGCATTTTGTGTGTTTTGCTCAACTTCACTTGTCCCATCACTGAAATGTTTCCACAACCTATAGACTCATCCAAGGACTTTCCATCTCATGTTCTCAATATTTATTGCTTATTTATTATTATCATTTGTTCTCTCTTTTTGCATTTGCGCAGTTTGCTGTCTTTTGAACACTAGTTGTACACGCAGTTGGTGTGGCCCTTTATTGATTCTATTGTGGTGTTTGGATTTATCAAGTATGCCTGCAAGAAAATGATTCTCAGAGTTGTATATGATGACATATATGTACCTGTACTTTGATAATAAGTTTACTTTGAATGTCGATATGGAAGCATAACTGAGGTGCCTGTACATGTCAAAGTCTTCGGGACCTGAAACATCCTCAAGGTCAGGTTCACTTTGGAGCTAGTCATCACATCAAAAAGCATTGTAACAGCAATTCATCAAAACTGCATTGGTCCCAACTAATCTCTAGACTACTGTAGCCTCTTGCAAGAGTAAGGAACTCAATGTGAAATAAATACAGACTGCTGAATCAAACAAGTTGCACAAATCTTATGAAAGATCATTATTATTATCGTCATCATCATTATGTGCCGTGTTGTATGGTATCATAATCATTATGTGTTGTGTTGTATGACTTGGGTGATCATGGTCTTTCCATGACCATAATTGCTCTTGGCATATTTTTCTACAGAAGTGGTTTGCCATTGCCTTCCTCTGGGCAGTGTCTTTGCAAGAAGTGTGATTCCAGCCATTATCAATACTCTTCAGAGATTGTCTGCCTGGCATCAGAGGCCGCATAAGCAGGGTTTGTGATGTGCACCAGCTGCCCATATGACTATCTACCAACTGTCCCCTTGGCTTCATGTGACCCTGATTGGGGGCGCTAAGCAGGTGTTGCACCTTGCCCAAAGGTGACCTGCAGGCTAGTGGTGGATGGAAGGAGTGCATTACACCTCCTTTGGTAGAGACATATCTCCACCCTATCACCCATAATGAAGGACCATCCACCTGAAATAATAACCCTCTTTACTTCTCTACAGATGATGCCTGTGTTACATACCCCATAACTGGGTAACTTACCAGCAAAGACAGAGAGGTCCGTTGAAGTCTGATGGTAATATTTTAACAGTATTTATTGGTAAAAATACACAAAAATAATATCAATGCAAACATACAGATACTATACATCGTCAATACTAGATCAAAAGGTGCGGGTATAATAATAATCAATAAGAAATAGCTCTATCGTTGTCTAGGGGATAATGTATTGTCCAATGGAAATATAAAAGTCACTTTAGTTCATTCAGGCTGCAGCCTTTGGTTGGAGTCAAGAGAGAGAGATTTTGGAACTTGCCAGAGTTTCCTTTTTTTTTTGATGTTGATCCTTCGAAATGTCGTTGGTGTCCTTTTCCTTTTAGCTAAGCCGTTCTTCCGTGGCCAGTCCCGCCAATCCCAGGCAACGGGAAAGGACGCACGTGGGCCCCACCGGCTGTCACTATTAAACACTGTCATGGGATTTCTAACGTTTCTCCTGGTGTGTCTCAAGGGGTTGTTCCCCAGAACTTCTTTTATCCTTACTCACGGGGTCTCAGATGTCAATCAGGTAGTATGGTGCCATCCCTCAACCGAGCCCACTTTGGTCATTCCCTGAGGGCTTCAATGAATAGTACAGTACTCAATACAAAATTCTGTCTTCCAGAGACAATGGCTGTTATCCATGGCTTTGTCTTTCGGAGGCCCAGGACACATTCCAAACCTTGAGGATCCTGCGTGTCTCTCTCTCATTTCCTGGGTCCCAGACCCAAATTAATAGTGATCTTGCGATTCTCAAAAAGGAGGGGGCTATTTTGTACCCTTCGGCCCCTCAGAGTTGTGGCACATTCGTAACACCTGACCTACTGAGCATTTTCATCACTTTTTGGGTTTTTAATTCAGATTTCTGGCATCTACAGTGTTTTACTACGATTACAGTTAATACTTGCATTCACCACATATAGCTATTTTGATAATTTTTCTAAAGAAAAACGGATTAATCCTCTAAAATTCACAGCAAAAGCCTAACTGGGCCACACTGGAAAGAGGAGATTGATTTTGAACAAAATGGAGATGGAGTTCACTTTATGACAAATTGAACCAAACAAGAATATGTTAAAGTCCCTGTGGAGTCTCCAAATGTGATGTAGGTCAGAAGAACCGTGCATGGCATTGAAGAATGAATAAGCATAGTGTGGAGCCGGGCGTGATCTAATTTCACTTGCACTCAGTCTGACTATCAGCTAGCCTAGTTTACAGGAGTTATGATAAAATGAAGCTAGAGCATGCAGAACTACACTTTTTTTTTACTGTGTCAGGCAGCACCTGTGGAGCAAACATAGAACATAGAATAGTACAGCACAGGGACAGGCACTTTGATGTGTCTTTAACTTTATACTTTAAAGTATAATGTTGTGCTGATCCAATTAAATTAGTAATCCAATGGCCAGCTAAACTAATCCCTTCTGCCTACACAATGTCCATATTCTTCCATTTTCCGCACTTTCATGTACCTATTTAAACATATCTTAATGTATTTGCCTCAACCAGTGTAGTAAACTATGTATACCTGTCTGGACACGCCCCCTGCTGACTGCTCCTGTGGCTCCTCCCACGGACCCCTGTATAAAAGCGATTGGGGCACTGATCCTCCCTCAGTCTCCGAGATGTAGTGGGCTCCCAATTTTGCTGCTAATAAAAGTTCACTTCCTGCCTCCGAGAGTTATTGATGGTGCATCAATTTTATTAGCAGCAATTTAAAAGCATGGAGAGCATTTTACGACCCAACAGATTGGATCTCCACCCTCAATCCCAGGGAGCCGGTGACGCTTTCGAACTCTGGCTAGCATGCTTCGAATCGTACCTGGAGGAGATTCGTGTGAGCGACCCTGCCACGATGCGCAGGGTTCTTCTCTCCAGAATCGGTCCGAGGGTCTACTCCATTATCAGAGACCAAACGGATTACCAGGGTGCAATGGATGCCCTCAAAAGGCAATATCGGCAGCCAGGGAACACCGTCTACGCAAGACATCGCTTAGCGACATGGCAGCAGTGGGCTGAAGAGTCGAGCGCTGAGTTTGTCCGGGCCCTACAGACACTCGTGCGGGCCTGTGACTACAGGGGACTGACGGTGGAACAGCATGCGGAGCTGCTAGTAAGAGACACCTTTGTTACGGGGATCAGGTCAGAGTACGTGTGCCAGCGGCTGCTGGAACACGCCGATTTTACCTTACATTCGGCAATCGAGCTGGCCGACACGCTGGAGGCTGCTCTGCACAATGCTAACACTGTCTAGGCACGCAATCTCCCGCCGGTCTCATGGACGCGGCAGACTCCGCAACCCGCCAGCGAGTCGACCTCGGCTGCTGCCAGTCACCAGTCCATGCAGTGTTACTTCTGCAGACTCGAAAAGCACCCCCAAAAATGCTGCCCAGCCCGAGAAGCTACCTGCTCCAGCTGCGGAAAGAAAGGCCACTTCGCCAAGGCCTGTAAGTCCAAACCACGAGCGGGGTCGAGCAGCGCTGCGTGCGAGGCTTGGGGTTCGCTGTCTTGGTTGCCGCCATCTTGCCTGCCCACCATGTGCGAGCCATGGGGCCGGCCATCTTGGTTGCCGCCATCTTGCCTGCCCGTCGTGTGAGAGGCATGGGGGAGGCGATCTTTGTCAGTGCCACCTCGCCCCGCCTCTGACCCACGGGTGCTTATCGGGCACCAAAACAGCAATGCAACTCTGGCCTCCGTGACCCTCGACCAAAGCACTCCACACCAGCTCGCAAGGTCAATGATGGACATCCTGGTGGAGGGGCACAGGACTAGCTGCCTGTTTGACACGGGCAGCACTGAGAGTTTTATTCATCCGGACACAGTGCAACGCTGCGGACTCGTGACATGGCCAGTAAGCAAGAGGGTCACCATGGCTTCTGGATCGCATTCCACAGACATCCGGGGGGGTTGTGTAGCGACATTAGTGGTGCAGGGCACAGAATATCGGAACTTTGCGCTACTGGTCATGCCTCAACTGTGCGCACCTGTGCTATTGGGGCTGGACTTCCAGAGCCATCTTGAAAAGAGTGACAATGGAGTATGACAGGCCCCTCCCACCAATCACTGTCAGGAGTCCTCAGTTCTGTGGGACTTCGTCACATACCCCGCTACTGACCACACACACACACCGACCCACACATCCCACCCAGCACCATGCCTACAGCCACGCTACTGACACCAGTTGCAGCCTCTTCACCCTCAAGATCCCACCCCCACCACTGTTCACCAACCTGAACCCCGACTGTAAACCTGTGGCAACTAAAAGCAGGAGGTACAGCGCGGGGGACAGGACCTTCATTTAGTCGGAGGTGCAGCGGCTGATCAGAGAGGGGATCATTGAGCCAAGTACAAGTCCTTGGAGGGCCCAGGTGGTCATTGTTTCGACCGGGCAGAAAAATAGGATGGCCATGGACTATAGCCAGACCATCAATAGGTTCACGCAGCTTGACGCGTACCCCCTACCCCGCATCGCAGATATGGTCAACCAGATTGCTCAGTACAAGGTGTACTCGACCATAGACCTGAAATCCGCTTATCACCAGCTCCCCATCCGCCCGGAGGACCGCCCCTACACCGCCTTCGAGGCAGGCGGCAGGCTCTATCACTTCCTGCGTGTCCCCTTTGGTGTCACGAATGGTGTCTCTGTCTTCCAGAGGGAAATGGACCGAATGGTGGACCAGTGCCAACTGAAGGCCACGTTCCCATATCTAGATAACATCACCATCTGCGGTCATGACTGGCAGGATCACGACACCAACCTCCAATGATCTTTCCAAGCGGCCAAAGCTCTTAACCTCACCTATAACAGGGACAAGTGTATGTTTGGTACCACCCGACTTGCGATCCTTGGGTATGTCATGGAGAACGGAGTCATTGGCCCTGACCCTAACCGTATGTGCCCCCTGTTGGAATTCCCTCTTCACACCTTCCAAGTAGAGAGTGGCACCTCCGACTTCGCGCTGGCTGCTACCCTCAAACAGGCAGGCAGGCCGGTAGCATTCTTCTCTCGTACCCTTCGAGGCCCTGAAATTTGGCACTCTGTGGTGGAGAAAGAATCCCAGGCCATAGTGGAAGCTATTAGGCACTGGAGGCACTATCTTGCCGGCAAAAGGTTCACCTTGCTGACCAACCAGCGCTCAGTTGCGTTCATGTTTAGCAACCAACAGCGGGGCAGAATCAAAAATGATAAAATTTTGAGGTGGAGAATAGAACTCTCCACCTACAACTATGACATCCTGTACTGGCCTGGAAGGCCACACTCTTAGCCCTTAGGTCAAAGGGACTGCTGGTCTCTTGCTAGCAGGAGGTCCTCCCCGAGGCACTCCACTCCATCTCCACCAATGCCACCCCTCATAAGCGATTCTTCTTTTCCCAGGAAGTCTGCCACTGGGACCACCCTACTGGCTTGGCTGACATCCCCAGGGCCGGTGCTGCTCCAGAAACATGTGAGGAGCAATAAATACTCCCCGATGGTCGAGAGGGTTGACCTACTTCATGTGAACCCCCAGTATGCCTACGTGGTCCTACCTGATGGGCGGGAGGACACGTTCTCCGTCCGTGACCTGGCGCCCGCAGAAGCACCAGACCCCTACCCCGAACACTCCACGGTAACTAGGAACCCCATACCCACCGAGGTGTATACCCAACAGACACCGCGCACGCCAAGCCCTACACAGACTCCTCACGACACTCCCATATCGGGCACCAGGACACGCATGAAGGATTACTGATGCCCAACGGGCTGGCACTTCAAGTCAGCCCAGAGCCAGTACAACCACCGGCACCGGTGCAATTACCACGGGTGCTGCATAGATCACAGCGACAGACTCGCCCGTCTGATAGACTTGACCTGTAAATACACTTGTAAGAAACTTCGCCCGTGGGGACTCTGTTTTAAAACAAAGGGGTAGTGTATGTGGTAAACTATGTATGTATACCTGTCTGAACACGCCCTTCTGCTGACTGCTCCTGTGGCTCCTCCCACAGACCCTTGTATAAAGGCGACTGGGGCACTGCTGCTCCCTGAGTCTCTGAGATGTAGTGGGCTCCCTGTTTTGCTGTTAATAAAAGCCTATCATTCACTTTCTGGCTCCGAGAGTTATTGATGGTGCATCAACCACCATCTCAGGCAGTGCACCTCAGGCACCTACCAATCTCTGTGTAAAAAAAACCTGCCCTCATAGCTCCATCGAAATTACCGCCTTCTTCCTGTGTCCCTTCATATCCTGACTAATAAAGAATCGATCAGCCTCTGCCTTAAATAAACCCAATGACTTGGCCTCCACAGCTGCCTGTGGCAATGAATTCCACAGATTCACCACCTTCTGGCTCAAAAATTCCTCCTCATTTCCATTCCAAAAGGATGCTATTCTATTCTGAGGTTGTGTCCCCTTGTTTCAGACTCTCCCACCACAGATCCACTCAATCAAGGCCTTTCAACCTTCAATAGGTTTCAATGAGCACTTCCTTCATTCTTCTGAATGCCCCCCAGTACGGGCCCAGAGCCATCAAACACTCCTGGTATGACAAGCTTCTCAATCCCTGTATCCTTCAATTCCCCTAATAGCTGAAATAAAAACTATCAAATTGTCCTTTACTTAAAAGCAATGGCTCAGCCCTTCCATTGGGTAGTGAATTTCAAAGATTCACTGGCCTTTGGATGTAGAGATGTTGTGACCCCTCGTTTTCAACACCTCAGCCATGGAAGTATCATTCCCTGTCAATCTTATGAAAACCTGTATGAAAGCGGGAGATTGGGACTGAGAGGGAAAATGGATGAGCCATGATGAAATGGCGGAGCAGAACCATTGGCCAAATGGATCTAATTCTGCTCCTATATCTTACAGTTTTATGGTCTTAAGGACATTGCTATTGCTCTAAATGGTCAGCCATGATTTAACTGAATCTGGCACAAGTCTGACACATCAGTTTTTTAAAATAATTCTTATGTTCTTATTTTCGATTGATTCAAGAAATTGACTGAATAGCTTTTTTGTGTGACAGTATTTTACTAATATCTTATATATGTTTGCTATCTTATATGTGCTGTATGTGCTTTGTGCTGTGTATGACTGTTGGTACTGTGTTTTGCACTTTGACCCTGGAGTAACGTTGTTTCATTTGGCTGTATTCATGTGTGGTTGCACGGTAATTAAACTTGAACTAAATGGCATTGGGAGCCAGTAGGGATCTATAAGGGAAGCGATTGACTGGGGCCACAGATGAAATGTGCTTTGGGATGATTGTGCGTGTATTGGGGAGATGATCAAGGAGCCTTGGGGACTGGCAGTGAAATGGTTTGAGAGGGCAATGAAGAGTAGTATCAGTAACTGTCAGATTTAATAATAAGTCAAATTGGAAGAAGATGGCCCATAAATGGTCCTATCAGCAGTTAGATTAGGCCTCAACCAATCTGGTTTAAACCTGCTTCATTGTGTGAGGTTTGTCGTTCACTGCCTCTTATGAGCAGTGCACGAGGTTCAAGTGACATTGTACAACATTGGACATTGTGATACATATCGAGCATCTTTGTGTATCTGCATGCAGCACACCAAAGGTTTGGGACCCATATCAGGAAGTGCATTAAGGCTTACAAAACATCTAGATTGGTTTTAAAGAACCTCCACTGCATGGCACACAGAACATTGCAGCATCAATTTCTGGAGCCCCAAACCCTGTTCTCCTACACTGTCTAGTGAGGACCTTGCATTCTGGTTCCCTAACATCCTTGGTGTGTAAAAAGCTATGAGCAGTAGCCCAAAGAGATAAGAGCAACCCGAAGAATCTTAGTATCTTAAAGTTCAAAATCTAATGTGGAAGAAAATACATACCAGTGGTCTCATTTTAAACTACACTTCTAACCTTATCAGAGATTTACATGTTTTTTCTCTATCAGTGATTGTGTGTGAAAATCTGTTGGGTAGAAACAAGGGAGGAAACAGACCAGAAATGAAGAACTTTTATTTGCATGGCACCTTCCACTTTGCAAGATGTGCCAATATTTTTCATAATCAAAGGTTCAGTTTTTCCATTCACTAGTAATAATCTGATAGGCATGTGAGGCAGCCAATTTACAGAGAATATGTCCTCAAACAACAAATAATCAGTTTCCTTTCTCATTAGTCATGTTGGCCAGCAAGTTCCTTGTTATTAGTTGAAAGGATGCATGGAGATCTCTTAACTCCTCTCTAAGTTGGGAAACAACCTTGATTTATTGTCTCTGTCAAAATGTGGTGCATATAGTAATGCAGAACATGCATTTTTATTGTTCCCTCATTAGGAGTACCATGTCATAAATGACGCTTTATCTGTTTGACTCTATCTCCTTTGGCACCTGGAGAGGTTTACACATAAACTGCGATTATTGCTTCCATTAAGTAATCAGCTCCATGACTGGATTTATGACGGTCTTGCTTCAATGGTGAACATCCAGTTGCCGACCTTATTGTCAGTAAAAGAGGGTCTGAAAATGACCTGGCAGTAAGAACAGTTGATTTAATGCTCTGCAGCAAAACATGAAGGACATTACGTTGTTGCTGCTGACAGTCGCTTGGAGTCTGGGCTTGTCCCAGCCTTTTGCAGCTTAGCACAGGGTGATCTAGAATAGAACAGGCCAGGTTAGAAGTTTCTGACCCTGACAGTGAATGCTAGTATGATACACATATACATCATCAGAACGACCATATATAACGCATGCATGCACGTACCACACAGATAAATACACACACCACATACCTGCACACTGTACACACATAAACATGTGTACACATTCTGCATCCATGCACATATGACACACGCACATCACAGACACATATTGCACATGCACACATTCACTGCATGCACATATGTGTTAACTGCAACACATGCTCACTATGCACAACACAGATACACTGTACATACATGCATCACACCCATACACATAGTACATACTCATAACAGACACATCAGATGCTATTATTACACAGACATCACAGATATGCACATAAATGCAGACCCATTATACATGCCTCACACACACACACACACACACACACACATACACACACACACACACACACACACACACACACACACACACACACACACACACACACACACACACACACACACACACACACACACACTGATTAATGTCCATGTGGTCCCGCTGTTATCTCTCTTAGTCCTGCAAGTACATACCCTCCCTATAGATGAATATTTACTGCAGCTGGAAAATACTGGATCAACATGAAAGCCCACTGCACCTTAAGTAAATCATTCAGTAGATGTTGTTTATGTTTGGAGGCAATTACACTGCAGTTTTATGTTATATCATTAAGTAAGGATAGCCAGCTGAAAGCAAGTCATTTTAATGCTGGACCACACATCAAACAGATGGGTTTATGATAAATATATTTCTCTGGATATCAGTGTGAGTTTCTTATTTATGAGGGACATTGTTTTAAATGACCCTCTCCAGCAAGATATTATCAATTATCAAGACTCATTTTGTATGGTAAAATCACTGATACTTCAGAAGGAAAACAATTACTGACGATGAAGATCTGCCAAAAGAGCAGGTCTATCAATGCAACAATCTGCTGGAGGAATTCAATGGACCAAGCAGCATTTGTGGGAGAAAAGGAATTGCTGATGTTTTGGGTTGAAGACCTGCATCCAATATCTGAAGTTGCTTGTTATTCCAAAGCTATTGATGTATTTTAGTTATGGTCGATACTCATTGTGCAGCTCTCTCCTCAACGTAACACATCAGCTTGGAATTAATTTTATCATCCAAGCTCTCCAGTTGTCTCCAGCTTTCCCATGTTTGGATGTAGCTCATGTGGAAGAGGTTCTGGGCAGCCAAACAACCCTCATGAGATTCAGTCAAGGAGCTGAAGAGAGGCACTGACGAAAAAATGGAAAGGCGGCAATAAAGGAATATGGAAATTGATAGTGTGTGCAGACAAGCTTTTCACATGTTAATTGCTTAATTTAAATTCCAAAAAAATCGAAATTGGGTCACTATGCGCATTATCAGAGGCGTTCAGAAAATCTACAAAATCATATAGATGCATGTTGAGGTGTTTCAGCTCCATCTCTTTCAAGAGAAATTGCAGGAACTTGTCAAACACATTTAAAATCTGTGCTGTTGCCCCTGGTCAAGTCTCCAGTTTACACTTGGATTTGTCATCATGGGATTGTGGGTGTTCCTGATGCTGATGTTGTCTTGGGTCTAGATCCTGTTCCCGGTCCTGGTGTATGTCTGCTTTCTGGTCATGACCGTAGTGTGGACCATAGTGTGATCCCAGTCCTGGTGTGGGAATGGAGCTGATCCTGATTCTTGTGTGGACCTGGTTCCTGAGCCTGATCCTAGTGTAGTCCAGGTTCCTGCTCCTGATATTAATGTGGTCCTCACCTCTGTTGTGATACTAACATAGGTTTCAAGCTGCACATAATGTGAGCCAGGTTTCTGGTCCTGATCCTGCTGGTGGTCTGTTTACTGGTCCTAATTCTAATGTGGCCCCTGACTCTGATTTATTTTCCTTAACTTTCAGTAAGTGGATTTAAGACAAGGTTGGTTAGATTTTTGCATAGTTGGGGAATTAAGGGTTATGGGGAAAAGGCAGATAGGTGGAGATGAGTCCATGGCCAGATCAGCCATGATTTTATTAAATGGCGGAGCAGGCTCGACAGGCCAGATGGCCTACTCCTGCTTGTATTTCTTATTTTCTTATGTTATTTTCCAACATCCACTGACCCTCATTGAAAATAAATCCTCATTGGATTTAAAATAGCGCATATTTATGTATTTATAGACCGATTCAATAAGGTGCTCCCTACAGATTTAAGTATTGATTCCATTTTGGAAGAAACTCGTAATTAATTAATTGTGCTAAAATCTAATAATATATTTCAACCCCAGCTTCTGCAATAATGTCACTTCAGGGAATAAAGTGTGAAGTAACAGGAGTGCATGTTACCTTTGCAGAACAGGGAGCCTGCTTTGCCATTCAATAAGGCTACAGTGTATCATGGCAGGAATTCCACCTTTGTGCCAGATCTCCATGACTATTGAATCTCCCAAAGTCTACAAAAGAAATTGCTTCATTCATGAGTGCATGTAATAACACAGGCTTCACAGTCCTCTGAGAAATAGAACATTCTGTGAAAGAATGAATTTTTCTTCCGCTCAGGCCAATGTATTAACCCCATTAATCAGTCAACAGGTTGCTGTAGAGTCAGAATAATTCAGCACGGAAATGAGAGCTTCAAGCCAACACACCCACGCCAAACATGGTGTCAATCTAAGCAGGACTCACTTGCTCACATTTGACCCATATGCCTCTGGACCTTTCCTATCAATGTTCTTATCCCAATGCTTTTAATAGGTTATTATTAGGCTACCTGAAGTACTTTCTCTGGCAGCTTGCTCCATAAATGCACCACCTTGTGTGTGAAGAAATTGCCCCTCAAGTCCCATTTAGATCATTCCACTCTCACCTTCAAATTTTGGCTCCCCTCTCCTCAGGAAAAAGACTGTCTGCATTTACCCTAATTATGCTTCTCTTGATTTTATGCACCTCTGTATAAGGTCACTCCTCACTATCCGACTTCCCAAGAAATGAAGTCTGCCCAACCTCTCCAAGTAACACAGTCCCCTGAGTTCTGGAATCATTCTTGCAAACATGGATTTGCTGACATTGGAGAGGTTTCAAAGGAGGTTCATGAAAATGATTCCAGGATTGAAAGGCTCATCATATGAGGAGTGTTTGATGGCTCAGCACCCGTACTCACTGGAATTCAGAAGAATGGGGTGGGGGGGGGGGGGGTTGGAGAATCACATTGAAACCTATCAACTGTTGAAAGGCCTTGACAGAGTTGGTGGAGAAGATGCTTCCTATTATGGGAGAGTCTAAGACCAGAGGCCACAGCCTCATAATAGAGCAACAACCATTTAGAATGGAGATGAGGAGGAGTTTCTTTAGCCAAGGAGTAGTGAATCTGTGGCCAAGTCATTGGGTATATTTAAGGCAGGGTGTCAGGGTGTGAAAGGTTACAGGGAGAAGGCATGAGATCAGGGTTGAGAGTGAAATAGGATCAGTCATGATGAAATGGTGAAGCAGACTCAATGGACCAAAGAGCTTAATTCTATTCCTATATATTATGGTATTACAGTCTTATGTTCTAAATCTTCATAGCACTCTTTCCAGCTTAATGACATCTTTCCTAGAACGGGATGATCAAATGTTGAGGGTCTGTAAAGTTAACTCTTAAAGCCAACCAGCTTCTCTTCTTGTAGAAAGAATAGAGTAACTATTAAGCAAATGAAATATACTCCAAATCATTATGTTATGACTGGTGCCATATCTGCATTGCTGTCTTCCCAAGAAGCTCCATCTCATGTCACACACCAAATGTATTACAGTTCAGTCCCTGCTGACTTCAATCTAACATAATCTCTCTCACATGCCCATCAACACCTCTTTGATTCTTTTGCCACCTACCTACATTAAAGAGTAATTTACCACAGCCAATTAACCTATCAGCATGACATGGGATGTAGGAGGGTACTGGAAATATCAGCAAAAACTGAGACAATCAAGCTCAGGTTTATTCTTGTCATAGGCATGGGATATAAATGCCATTATAATGAGCTCTGTGCCACTGCAGCACAATACATAACAAAGCGTGGAGAAACATCCATTAACCTAAACTTAAATTAACATATCTTATATACACTCAGTGGCCACTATATTAGGTAGCTCCTGTGTATATATAAATCTTTTTTAATGATGGGTGAGGTGCCAGAAGACTGGAAGATAGCTAATATTGTTGTGTTGTTTAAGAAACATTCTAAGATTAAGCCAGAAAATTATAGGCCAGTAAACGTGACATCAGCAGTGGGTAAGTTATTTGAAGGTGTTCTAAGGGACCAGATATATAAGTATTTGGATAGACAGGGGCTGATTATGAATAAACAACATAGCATTCAAGTGGTAGGTCATGTGTAACCAGCCTGACAGTTTTTTTCCAGGAAGTTACCAGGAAAGTTGATGGACTGTAGCAAGCCAGAGAGTGGTAGTAGATGGTTACACCTCTGACTGTATCTAATGAAATGCCACTGGGATCAGTGCTGGACTTGTTAGTGTTTGTCATCTTAACTAATGATGTGGATGATAATGCAATTAACTGGATCATCAAATCTGCAGATGACACCAAGATTAGCGGTGAAGTGGACAGTGAGGAAGATATTCAAAGTTTGCAGCAGGATATGGACAAGCTGGAAAAATGGTCTGAAAAAGTCAGTTGGAACTTAATGCGGACAAGTGTGAGGTGTTGCACTTTGGGGGGGAAAAACCAGGGTAAGGCTTACACTGTGAGTGGTAGGGCACTAAAGAGTGGTAAAACAAATCGATCCAGGAATATATCTCCACAACTCCTTGAAAGTGATGCAAAAAAATAGATAGGTTCATAAAGAAATCTTTTGGCACACTGTCCTTCATAAATCAAAGTATTGTGCACAGGAGTTGGGATATTATTTTGAAGTTATGTAAGACTTATGTGAGGCTTAATTTGGAGTATTCTGTGCAGTTTTGGTCCCCTACCTACGGGAAGGGTATCAATAAGATTGAAAAGGTGCAGAGAAAGTTTATAAGGATGTTACCAGGACTGGAGGACCTAAGTTATAAGGAAAGATTGAATAGGTTAGGAATTTACTTTTTTGGAATGTAAAAGAATGAGGAACGAATTGATAGAGGTATTCAAAATAGATAGGGTAAATACAAGCAGGCTTTTTCTATGAGGTGGGTGAGAAAAGAACTGGAAGTCATGGGTTAAAGGTGAAAGGTGAATTGTTTAAGGGGAACATGAGAGGGGGTAAATTCAGGGAAGATGTGATGGGCAAGTTTTTTACTCAGAGAGTGGCAGATGCCTGGAATGTGCTGCCTGGTATGGTGGTAGAGGTAAACACAGTAGAGGTTTTTAAGAGGTATTTGGATAGGCACATGGATCAAGTCAAATCATGTGAAGTTTATTGTCATTTATCTATTCAAAAGTATATAATGTATATAGAAATGAGACAATGTTTCTTAGAAGCAGAGTGTAAAGTACAGTTGTGCACAAAACACACATAACACATGATAACTGAAGGTACGGATATAATCTACAGATGAATCACACATAAATAACAAACTAAAGTGGATTAATATTAGATGTTGTGAGGTATGGAACAGATCAACCAGGGACACTTCAAATATGATGCAGCCCGGAGTTCAGAAGCCTAATGGCCTGGGGGAAGGAACTGTTTCTCATCCTGACCATTCTTGTTTATATGGATCATAGTCTCCTGCCTGACAGCAGAATGTCAAAGTGGATGGGTGGGGTCCTTAAACAATCCAAAAGATAACAAAGCATGTTCATGGGGCATTCAGAAATCTGGGGGTGGTTGTGAAGAAACTGTTCTTAAAATATTGAATGTGGGTCTTCAGGCCCCTGTACCTCTTTCTCTATGGCAGTAGTGTGAAGAAGGCATGGATCCTGCCTTTTTGAGGTATTGCCTCTTGAAGATGTCCTCAATGGAGTGCGTGTTGTTTAAGATGGATTGGCTGAGTCTACAATCCTCTACAGCCTCTTGCAATGATATCAGAGCGTTCTCCACCATACGTCTATAGATATTTTCAAGAGTCTCTGATGACTGACCAAACCTTCTCAACTCCTAATGAATTAGAGCCACTGTCATTCAAAGTTCAAAGTTCAAAGTACTTAGATGTCACTATATACTACCCTGAGATTCATTTCCTAGGAGACAATCACAGCAGAGCAAAAGAATACAATCAAATCAATGAAAAACTATGCAGAGACAAAGACTGAAAAAACAATGTACAGAAGACGTAATTCCATTCAGTAAGTTTGCGGCTCATAATGTATTGCAGTGCCACATTTCATGTGAATAAAGTAAAAATATGCAAAGCATTCGAACCCAAAATGTAAGATAAAACAGGCAATGACAGAAACTCAAAATGCTGGCAGAAGTCAGCAGGCCAGACAGCATCTATGGGAGGAGGTAGTGATGACGTTTTGGGCCGAAACCCTTCATCAGGAGTGATGAAACTCCCTGATGAAGGATTTTGGCCCAAAACATCGTCTCTACCTCCTCCCATAGATGCTGTCTGGCCTGCTGAGTTCTGCCAGCATTTTGTGTTTTTATTTATTTCCAGCGTCTGCAGATTCACTCGTGTTGCCAATGATAGAAACTCATCAAGCAACATCTGTGGAGAAAACAAGCAGTATATTTGTGTATCACTCCTTTCTTGGTGGCTTTCTGGCTTCAAAGGTCAGCACAAAGGCTAATTCCCCTCAGAGGAGAGAAACATTTCTGGTTTGTCAGTGCTGGTAAAAGGAAAGATTAATAAAGACACTGTAAAGTTCGCAGCTTCTCTTGAAATTGTGCTTTATAGAGGAGGATTTAGATGACAATTATTAACAGATATAGTTGAAATTTTGGAATGCATTGCCATGTCAGTGGAACCAAATTTTCTGAGGGGGAATGTATATCTTCTTGAAGCCCAAAAATGTGCAGACATTGGGGAAAGAGTGAAATAGAGGGACTAATTCACAATGTGCTTCTCTCCATCTGGTGGAACTATGGAAACTCATTTTTCCATGCCTTTGCTTGGTTTAATGACTATAATTAAGCACATTCTAACTGCTCAGCTTCTAGTCTAGTTGGGCCCATTAGCTTTCTGTTTCATGAGGCAAGAACTGAGGCTTTCAGATTTCTGTTATGTTGGCACTGAGTCAATTCCTGTATCAGGACCTTGTAAAGCTGCCCTGAGAGAGTGGAAATAGTTCTCCACTCGCATCAAAACCAGCGAAGGTAGGACATTGTCAAGTAAAGGGAGAAATCCAATGGTACTTTTTTTCTTGCATGGTACACTCATCAGTTCTTTTTTAGAATTTTAGGTCATAGTTTGAAGTCTCTGATTCAACAAGCTACTTTTTTAGAAGTAGGAAATGAAACTGAAGGTAAGGCTTTGAGAAATTAATTATTTGTGTTCCCGAAAGCAAGTGAGGTGGGGGGGGGCGGGCGAAGATTAGTTAATGCTTCAATGGCTATTCAGCTCCCTCTATGAATGCTGATTGTCATGTTAAGAAACACCATCAATTTCTGACTTACTCTGAAAGGTACCAGAGACTTCTTACAGAAACACAAGACAGCATTTGCTGGAATCAAGGGCAACCAATAATCTGCTTGAGAAACTCAGTGAGTCAGGCATTATCAATGGGAGAAAAAAATGGCTTTGTTTTGGGTGGAACCACTCCCCCACCCCTCACAAACAGGGCTTTGATCTGAAATAACAACAGTTTGTTTCCTTCTACAGATGCTGCTTGGTTGAATTACTCCAGCAAGCTCTTTGTTGCTAATGATTTACCACTGTTAAATTGGAATCAATATAGTCCTTTCTTAAGACAAAGATAGGTAGTCAGGGAAAGTAAGTATGGATTTGTTAAGGGAAGGTATTGGCTGATATTGGAGTGATAACAAGGCTGTTTTACTGATGAGTCCAACACCAGACTTTAGATTTCCACAATCTGTTCCTGACTTATTACAGGCAAAGTTGACCGATTCAATGGTGATCTCTAAACTTCCTAAAAATTGCAACTTCCCCACCGACTCCTGGGATTCCCCACTTGCTCACAGTGGACAAGGAGCATCAGGAATAGCACTAAAAATTTAGAGTCCATGCATTGTGAACACATGGGAGTGCAGTGTGAATGACGGAGTAAATTATCCGCTCACCAATCCCACCGGGAAGCACTTTCTCCTTCAGTGCAAGGGACTGCAGCCCTCTGCTGGTCTTATCAGTCACCTCAGGACACGCAGAACTGAATTGCCTCCACCTCAAGAAGAGTTATCGAAGATGGTGATGTCCAAACAAATTTTAGCAAGGCCTTTAATTGTTGTTCCAAATGTCTGGCTGGCCAAAAAGCACTTAATAGGATACAAGGGAGAGTGACAAATTAGATTCAAAAGCGATTTAATGGCAGAAAGCAAAAGATAATATCTGTTTGCAAAGAGTCTTCAGTCTGACTCCTATAGGCTCAAACCCCAATCCCATCCTTTTGTAACATATTAATGATCTCAATTTAAATATGGGGGCTGTAGCTGTCATTAATGGTGTTATTCCAGTGCTGATCAGCTAGCCGCACCCACATGGGAGGAGCTCTCATATTGCACAAGCAGAGTGATCAGTAAAGTTCAGTAGAATATCCTGCATACAGGTGTCCTGGTGTGCTCTGCACTGTCCCTCAATATCCAACATAACAGGGCTGGGGGTCAGTGGGACAATAAAAAGTTTTCAGATGACATAAAAATTGTCTATGTGATTGATAATGCAGAGGAAAACTTTGGACAGCAGAAAGATATCAGTAATCTGGTTGGCTGGACGGAAAAATACCAGATGGAATTTGGGGTGAGGAATGAGGTCGTGTGTTTCGTCAGATGCAACAAGACATATGGAATATGGAATAAATAGAAGCATGAGGGACTGCAACAGGTTAGGCAGCTTCTGTGCAGGTATGGGGATGGTTAAAGTTTTGGTGTGACACCCTGCATCGGGACCTTCAGTGGTCTGGAGAAAAAAGGGGACCATGGAATATATATTTGCAGATTTTTCATGCTAATAAATAACTAACTGGTTACAGGAACATGCAAAGAGACTTCCCTTAATAGGATGATGCCAGACAATTAGATTATAGTAGATTGCTTTCAGCATTTCTCAGCCACAGCTTAAGTATAGCTGACATTTTTGGTCACAAACAATGGTGAGGAAGCAAAACCATTTACAAGGATGTTGCCTGGACTAGAAAGTTGTTGTTATGATAAGGGATTAGATGCACTAGGGATGTTTTCTTTGGAAGGGAGGGAGTTAGGTCAAGACTTAATTCAGGTATTTAGATTTTGAAAGGTTAGAGTGAACTTGACTCATCACATAACAAATAAGTGAGAGGAAATTTGTAAGAGCAAAACGCAGCATTTTTTTAGCAGAGAAATCAAAATTGAAGGGGCAGTGATTTAAAGTAGAGAGGAGATCAGTGAAATAATTTCTCTCAGAAAGTGGATGGGAGCTGAAACTCACTGCCTGAATAGGTGGTAGAGCCAGTGACCATCACAGTGTATTTAAAGTACTTTGGTATGTATTTGAAAATTCATAACCTACACGGCACAGATCAAGTACTCTAAAAGAAGATTAGGTAAGGTGGATCTTTGCCAAATGAAGTGAGCATAAGGATTTGGATGACCTGTTCCTGTACCATAAATTTGCTATGATACTATGATTTCTTTGATTGTTTTCAATCAAGGAGGATTTAACATAAACATTAGATTTTCATCTCCTTTACAGTACTTTGAAGATAATTCTGCTTATCTCAACTGGAAGCAAATTAAAATTCTCAGTTCTAAGAGACCGCTAACCTCAGGAGAGAGATGAAGCTTGATTGGGCAGCATAGTAGTGCAGTGGTTGGCACAATCCTTTATGGTATAGACGATCTGGATCCAATTCCTGCCACATTCTCCCCATGACTGCGTGGGTTTCCTCCAGATTCTCTGGTTTCCTCCCACAGTCCAACGACATACTGGCTGGTAGGATAATTGAATTGTAACTTGTCCCATGATGAGGCTAGGATTAAATCGGGGGACTGCTGAGCGGTGTAGCTCAAAGGGACAGAGGGGATTATTCTGCACTGTATCACAATAAATAAATAAATAAATTATAAACCATGCAGATTTGTGACTTTACTCTTTCAGGCATATTACAGATTATATAGATGTGCATGTTTATATGCATTTGTTTCTTATTTTGCCCTATTTTCCCATGTAAGTCAGACACCAGATGGCATCAAATTATCAGCCTACAGATTTTATTGACATAAAATGAATAATGGCTTGATTAGGCAGTCTCCTACCAGTTCAGTTTGAATTTCTTTGCCTCTCAGCAGACCTAAGATCATAGTGCCTTCAAAGCTCCCCAGTCAAGTAGCCTTGAGATTGACAATATGATGTGTAACGTTGTATGAAGTCATATCTATTGGAGGATGTGAGAATAATGTGTCCTCTCCTTCCTAGCTTATTTCAACTTAGCTCAAATCCCAAATCCCATGCCCATGCCATCTTTAAATCAGGAAATTAGATTCCCTCTTTGTTTCTGCACTACTTTCCTAACACCCTTTCTCTTCCTCCCTTTGTAGCTATTTTCTTATATAGATCTTATTCCCTTTTCAGATAACTGGAAGTGGATGTAATACCTGCTCTTTTGGTTGTGGTAGACTAGAAGGTGGGATGTAGAGACTTGAACAGGGATGAAATCTGCTTGAGAATTTTATTGAACTACAGGAGAAGGCTGGAGCCTGATCAAGGAGCCAAAGGCTGAGAGGTGATGAAACCTGAAGTTTGACAGGAAAGGCAAAATGATCGTTAAGGCACAAAAGCAGCATACCAAACAGAAAGGAATGGCAGAGAGAATTCTTGATCAGAATCACAATCAGAATCAGGTTTATTATCACCGGCATGTGACATGAAATTGGTTAACTTAGCAGCAGCAGTTCAGTGCAATACATAATCTAGCAGAGAGAGAAAAAATAATAAATAAAATAAAACATAATAAATAAACAAGTAAATCAATTATGTATATTGAATAGATTATTAAAAAGTGTGCAAAAACAGAAATACTGTATACTGTATTAAAAAAGTGATGTAGTGTCTAAAGCTTAAAAGTCCATTTGGGAATCGGATGGCAGAGGGCAAGAAGCTGTTCCTGAGTCACTGAGTGTGTGCCTTCAGGCTTCTGTATCTCCTACCTGATGGTAACAGTGAGAAAAGGGCATGCCTGGGTGCCGGAAGTCTTTAATAATGGATACTGCCTTTCTGAGACATTGCTCCCTAAAGATGTCCTGGGTACATTGTAGGCTTGTGCCCAAGATGGAGCTGACTAGATTTACAACCTTCTGCAGTTTCTTTCACTCCTATGCAGTTGCTCCTCCATACCAGACAGTGATGCAGCTTGTCAGATTGCTCTCCACGGTACAACTATAGAAGGTTTGAGTGTATTTGTTGACATGCCAAATCGCTTCAAACTCCTAATAAAGTATAGCTGCTGCCTTGCCTTCTTTATGACTACATCGATATGTTGGGACCAGGTTAGATCCTCAGAGATCTTGACACCCAGGAACTTGAAGCTGCTCACTCTCTTCACTTCTGATCCATCTATGAGGATTGGTATGTGTTCCTTCGTCTTACCCTTCCTGAAGCCCACAATCTGCTCTTTCATCTTACTGACGTTGAGCGTCAGGTTGTTGCTGCGGCACCATTCCAATAGTTGGCATATCTCACTCCTGTACACCCTCTTGTCACCACCTGAGATGATACAATAGTTGTATCATCAGCAAGATGGTATTTGAGCTTTGCCTAGCCACACTGTCATGTATATACAGAGATTAGAGCAGTGGGCTAAGCACACACCCCTGCAGTGCATCAGTGTTGATCATTAACAAGAGGGATATGTTATCACCAATCCGCACAGACTGTGGTCTTCCAGCTAGGAAGCTGAGGATCCAATTATGATGGAAGTACACAGGTCCAGGTTCTGCGATTTCATGATCAGGATTGTGGGAATGATGGTACTAAATGCTGAGCTATAGTCGATGAAAAACATCTTGTCATAGGTGTTTGTGTTGTCTAGGTGGATCTAAAGCCGTGTGAAGAGCCATGGAGATTGCGTCTGCCATTGATCTGTTGTGATGATAGGCAAATTGAAATGGGCCCATTTCAAGAACTGAGGCAGGAGTTCAGTCTAGTCATAACCAGCTTCTCAAAGCATTTCATCACTGTCGATGTGAGTGCTACCGGGCAATAGTCGTTAAGTCAGCCCACATTATTCTTCTTAGGCACTGGTATAGTTGTTGCCTTTTGAATCAAGTGGGAACTTCCACCCATTGCAGTGAGAGGTTGAAAATGTCCTTGAATACTCCCGCTTGTTGGTTGGCACAGGTTTTCAGAGCCTTACCAGGTATTCCATCTGAACCTTCTGCCTTGCGAGCCTTCACTCTCTTTGAAAACAGTCTAGCATCGGTCTCTGAGACAGAGATCACAAGGTCATCAGGTGCAGCAGGGATGTTCACAGTTGTAGTTGGGTTTTCCCTTTCAATGTGAGCATAGAAGGCGTTGAATCCATCAGGTAGTGAAGCATCACTGCCATTCATACTTTTGGGTTTCGCTTTGTAGGAAGTAATGTCACTCCAATTTACTGCATAATATGCAATCCTTCAGGTTTTTATTGAAGGGTTATTGTAATAACTTGTAAAATGTCATGTTGATGAATAGATAGAATTATATTGAAAGGATGTGTAACTAAACATTGTGTGACATTTATTTGGTCAGTTACCATCTAAAAAATTTAATTACTCAAAATGCAACATAATGTTTCTTTATTTTGGTAGGCGCTGGTAACAAATCAATATCCTCTCGCGATGTTTTTATTTTTGTTTAGTTGGAGTGAAATCGGGAGATTGTTGCTGTGTATTCGTTAGTGCATTACAAAGGGGAATGTAAATTCTCATTGTTTTGAAGGAATGGTTCAGCAGTGAAGGTGCCCAGTTTTCCCACTTTATTTGTTGGCAGTTCACTTGCTATATTCCATGTTTCTCAATTTTGTTTTCATAAATCTTTCTACACATGGTTTATTCCTTTATTCTTTTTACAGAATACCATAACAAATTGGTACAAGGAATAAAGAAAACAGATTATTCTTCTAAAGGGGAGCTAATTCAGGAATGTCACGAGGGATGGCTGCCAGACTTGGTTTCATCTAGGGTTGCTCTGTATCTTCATCTACAGGAGAGGTTTAGACAAGGTGGACTCGAGTGCAGAGGAGACCAGAGACAAGGATGAAATTTAACAAGGAATCTTTGCTTGAGGATTGGATTGTCGAGCACATTGGTCTGGTCTCTGTAATCACTACACACAGGGTAGGGAAACTCTAGACAGAGCAAAGACAAAAACAGAGGGAACTTAAATAGAGAAACAAGACAAGGCACAATTGGACTGAAGCTAAAATGAGACACAGGTGAAAATAATTGACTAATAATCGGGGAGGTGGAGCATCAGAGCCTGGAGGACTCGGGCACCCCCTGATGATCAGACTGAAGCATAGTAATTGGAGGTACAAAAGGATTTAGGAGTCCTACTGCAGGAATCCCTTAGGGTTAACTATCAAGTTGAGTCAGTAGCAAAGAAGGCATTTATTTTGAGTGGGACACAGTATAAAAGCAAGGATGTAATGTGAGGCTTTATAAGGCATTGGTCAGACCATACTTGTAGTATGGTAAGCAGTTTGGGCCCCATATCTAAGGAAGTATTGGAGAGGGTCTAGTGGAGGATGACAAGAAATATCCGGGTTTGAAGAAGTTTACGTACAAAGAGTGTTTTATGGCTCTGGCCTGTACTCACTAGAGTTCAGGAGAATGATGGAGGATTCCATTGAAACCTACCAAATATTAAAAGGCCTAGATAGAAGTGGATGTGGATTGAGAGGATGTCTTCAACAGTGAGAGAGATTAGGACCAGAGGTATTCCGACCAGCCTTAGAATAGAAGGATGCCCCTTTAGCACAGTCGCTGACACAGGCTGGGAGACCGTTTCACTGAACACCTACGCTTGGTCCGCCAGAGAAAGCAGGATCTCCCAGTGACCACACATTTTAATTCCATGTCCCATTCTGATGTGTCTATCAATGGCCTCCTCTACTGTCAAGATGAAGCCACACTCAGGTTGGAGGGACAACACCGTATATACTGGCTGGGTAGCCCCCAACCTGAT